>NW_017265158.1:439106-564896 GCF_001638985.1 Phycomyces blakesleeanus NRRL 1555(-)
TGATCGCTTTTTACAGATAAAGGAATCAATAAGCTCACTTTCTTTAGCTGGTACTACAGGCACATGTAAATTTGATCTATGTTTATCCAAAGAACTCTTATTATCAAAAGTTTCAGGGCGATCATTTTATCAGAAAGTTGCTTGAGTTGACACGGTAGATAGATCCACTGGTGTTTCTTGTATCGCTCATCACATTAAACTTAAAAGTAGGGATGTAGCTATGAGTAAAAAAGTGGCTAAATAGCTCTTATTTTATTTGATCTTTAATTAAATTATCTTTCTACCTGCATTTATTTTCTTGTTACTGAGTTAGACCTTTACATAAAATAACCAACCCACCATATGTCAGCTACCATAGCAAGTGCTACATTTCAAGGTTCCTAAAGAGTATATCAGTGTAACATAAACTTTGTTTATGATTTGTTTTCTATGTCTGTCGGGTATTAAATATATTCTTACCATCGGAGTGTTCTGGGAAAAAATTGAAATAAATTTAAAAACCCATATAATTATTCCTCCATTACACCATAGATATATCCTTTTGGAGAAATTGCTCTATACTCTCGGAAAATAAGGGAAAAACATCCCCCGCCCAAAAGAAGTGGTTGTCAGCTTGTCGTGATAGAGAGGGTTATGGGACTTGACCAATTTACTATTCTTATATTTGTCGAGTTTGTTTCGGTTAGGCTATATAGATTTTTATATTTCAGCATATGTATTTTCTATATATCCAATTTGTTATATACTTTTTTGGATACTGGATATCCGGCTTTCTACATTAGTATAATTTATATTACAAAAGTATGATATATCCTTTTTAGGCTACAGCAAAATGAGTTGAAATGACCCTTTTGCAGGTTTTTTTTTGCCAGCCTGTCGGACTACGAAAAAGTTTGACTTATCATTAAAGTCCGCAATATAGTTTTCTTATTTGTGATTGAGACAATGAATTTGTTTCTGGACGAATCAAAATTAACTTGCAGATGTTATGGCTATCTTTTTTGGACGAAATAAAAATGAAATTCAGGTGAATTAGAATTCGAGTTGGGATGAATAAGAAATAATGTCAATCTAAAGCATGTGAGTATTTTATAAACTTACCTGTAAATATCTAAATAAGCATTGTTAGCAAACCGCTTCCTCTACGGCAATTGCTCTCTGAAATATTGCAAGTCTTCCTTTACCTTTCCAAATTTACCGTGAAATGTCGAGTATATTCTAACTGGCATTGGTATACCTGTTCTAAAGTATACGACAGTTTTTGCAATCCAGAATACTTTGGGTACATTTGTCACTTGGGAGCTTCGTTGCTTTTAGGCTCATCTCTTTACAGAAGTTACATACTCTCGAGGTCCTAAATTCATCGATGCCAACAACAGCTGCTTGAAAGGTTCTTGATCTAATCTTGAGTTCTATTTCAAGCATGGCTGTGGTACCAGAGACATGGTCTTTTATCCTAACAATACCACGATTCTTCATTCTATCACTAAAGACAACGAGAGGCACACAGCGAAAAGACTTGAACTTGAACTTTTTGCATCTTACAGGCTTCTTTCCCAAACTGGTGATAGATTTATCATTGTTTTGAATTTGATGCTTCGTTTTGGTTTTTCTTTCTATTTTTTTTTTTGTTTTCAGCCTTTTAGACTTGTTGTAATTTTCTCCTCCATTGAGCAAGATGTTGGTCATCTCCTTATATGACCTTTGTCTGCCCTGATAATTGTGAAAGCGAAAGGATGCGGACCTTTCATTGTATAATCCGAACAAGCTAGAGGCATGGTTTGAAGCGTACACTATATAGTTTTTCCATTTTTCAAAGTCTACAGTCTTTACCGAAAGAAAGTTTGTCTCGATTTTTGTTATTCTGGCTCTAATGTTCGGCTTTTCTAAATGACAACCCCTCCTATCTGAACCGGTATAGCGTCGTCACTTTTTCATGCTACACCTTTGTATTTATGGCTGATTTTCTTCGTGGAGTATTGGTGCTGCAAATACATATTATTTGTCAGGGTCAACAGTACAAGGCTGGAAACGCTTTCGCGCTCCTGCATCAACGAAATATTTCAAGGTTAACTCTACTTTATCTTGTACTTCTTTGGCTTTTCTGGAAAACCCAAAGCAAACACCAAACCCATCGCTTTCAATATTACAAGCAAACTAGTTTTTGCCGGAAAGGACTTGGTCCAGGCTATCGTATCCGAATCTTTGAAAGTCAAAGGTTGAGTAAAAATGTTTGCTGTTTCTTTCGTATGTCCCCCCACTTTTGTCTTTTGTCCATGATGTAAGTCTTTTGAGTTGAAATGGATATATTTCCAACGAAATGATAGTGTCGACGTCAGGGAAAAGGTTCTGAGTTTTTTTTGATGGGCTTCAACTTGAGTGTTCAGCCTTTCAGTTTCAGCAATAATGAAAGAGAGAGTTGGGATACATTTTGAAGGCGCCGTAGAAAGATTAACGACGGTTGGTGGTATTGGAAGTATATTATGCAAGAGCTGGCGGCTCTTTATCAATGATGATTTATATATTAATGAGACAATTAGCAGCTGCCATTATTATAAGCAGTTTTTCTATTAACTGTAAAGAGGTGATAGAGATGATGATGTTGATAATATTTACATAATGAACGTTTGGTTAGACTGATCGAACAAAGACATAATAATGATATATATTTAGTTAGTTAGCTTTTGGGACTCAACATATTCTATTAAGCTGATAGATTATTCCAGGGCACGCCAATGGTAATAACTTCTCTTGAAAAAAACTAACATTTGCTCAATCTCAAGTAGAGACACTGCAGCTTATGTTTGTATTGAAGCAATTTGATGAGAAAATTTCTCACCAAACATTTTTTTCTCTCTATTGACAGACTGTATTGGGTCACTTTATACTTTTCTGAAGACCACACCAAAGAACAAAAATCATTACACAGTATTTATATGATCTCTATTTGAGCTCAAAATCCGTGACCTAAATATAGTATACAAGCTTATTTTCACGGCAAAGAGGAACTAGGTAGGAGGTTTCAAACGAATTGTTCGTATTTTTAATGTAAGGTTAAGGTAAATATGTAAGCACTACTTATACCAGTTGTATGTTTATGCTCTCTACTTTAAATCTGTTCCCAAGGCTAGCAATTATTTATCATCAATTGTACGTAACCCCAAAACGTTTCTCTTACAGTAAAAGAAAGGGTTTTAAGAACAAATTTGGTAGTAAAGTCTTATAAATTTAATGGTTCTTTACTCAAGTCACATATTGTTTTTATGAAATAGATTGTGTATCTGGCTTATTTGTATTTGTATGCAAGAATGCACATCATATAACTATAATGTATCTCTCTTTTGTAAAGACTTCGGCAAATAATCTTATCTTAGGCCCTATATATACCTTGCTAGATATCAAATATAAGGGCTTTAAAGAAAATTAAAATACGTTTTCCACACTTAGTTTCACCTGTTTACATAATTATATTGAAAATTTACCTCCACTGTCTAGCCGAGTGTATACCTAAAAGCCGAACCAAACAGAGCAAAAAACAAGTCAGGTCCATTACAAATCAAATAAAATCAATGCAATGCAATGCAATGCAATGTACATCAAATATGTCTAATCTCATAGCGGTGTTTTATATTGTGGGAGTAAAGCATAACACTAAAGCAATAGATGATATAATGTTTTATAGCTTCCAAACATTCATTACTTCTCACCGAGTTTCGTACAGGTCATCATGTAGTATCGACGAGTCTACTGTGCTAATAAATAATATTATTATTTTATCTTTTTATCTTTTTACTCTTTGTTCTCTCCCCTTCCCTTATTCTAACATTATGTTAGCAAAAAAAGTTAACGGATATGCTGGTTTTACACTTGACGCTATCCAAACAATATACTTCAAGTATATTTTTCCTACCACTGGACATCAAAATAGGAGTTCCATTATAGCCTATTTAACTGCATTGATTTTATTATATATGGCTTACAGCAGAGCTATCAAGCTTGTCAGACCACCTAAAGCTTTGTCTCATATTCCACATGTTCCTTACTTTTCATACATGTCTTCGTTAATAAAGAAAGAAAACACCATATCCAGAAACAAGCGCTTTGCAAATAAGCTGTTTGAAGATCCAGAAAGCAATGGCTTATATTTGGTACTTTTCAATTTTTTTTTAAAAAAGAGAGAGTAAAAACAATAATGCTCATTATTAGCCCGTTCTTTTTTAGCGTCCCAATGTCAAAGGCTGGGAAGTTGTAGTGACAAGACCTGAGGATGCAAAGAAACTTTTATTTAAAAGTGATATATTTCCCAAGGCTGACTTTACTTCTGGCATCGATGGAACAATCCTTTCAAAATTCTCGCGTGGCCCAAATCTTTTATTCACAACTGGAGCTCACTGGAAGGCTCAGCGTATGGTTGCAAATCCAGCTTTTCATCGATCTGCACCTGTTAAGCTTTTTGGTGAATTAACACAAAAGCTGTTCAGAGTTATGGACAATCGAGCTAATAAAACAGTCGACATCACAAGGCTTATGGAGGCCTGGGCTCTAGATGCTATTGGACTTGCAGGTTTTGGTAAATAATTGAAGTCAGAATAAATTGAGGGTGGTGTTTTAAGCTTAATTTATTCCCGTGAATCAATCAATCAATCAATCAATACGTGTATTTATTTTTCTAGATTTTGACTTTAACGCGATAGAGAACCCAAATTCATCTTGGGTTAGAATTTACGAAAGAGTTGATAAAGCCTTAGTACATCCTTTCTACTCGTTCTTCCCAAAGGCTGATAAATATCTACTTTGGGTGCTCCCAAATAGAAAGCAAGCTCACACTGACCTCGACATATTTTTGAAGATGATTGATAATGTCATTATCGCTAAGAAAAAGGCCCTACATGAAAATAAGTCAAACAAACACTTGGAAAACAGCGAGAAAGATCTTTTGACCTTAATGCTCGAAAGTGAAGCCAAAGGTAGTACTTTATCAGCCAAAGAGCTTCGAGTAAGTATAAAATAAAAGGGATATACTTAGGGGCCATTTTATTGATTTGATTATTGTACAGAGCAATATGTGCGTATTTTTTGCTGCTGGCCATGAAACCACGGCAAATTCTCTTGCTTACGCCATATACTTTATGGCTGTTAACCCCGATGTACAGTGTAAGGCAAGAGAAGAGGCTTTTAAGGTTCTTGGAGACGCGCAAGAGGATATTATGCCTACTATTGAGCAGACTAAATCGATGGATTATATAAATGCCGTGATAAAAGAAACTCTTCGTTCGCATAGCCCTGCGCTAGGTACATTCGCTCGCAAAGCTACTAAAGACACTGAGCTTGGTGGTGTACTGATCCCTAAGGACACAATGATCTCCATGGACATATTCAACTTACATCATAACCCTAACGTATGGAATAATCCTGATGAGTTTGATCCTAGCCGTTTTCTTCCTGGTGGCGAAGCCGAAAAGCAAATAAATAATGGGTTCTCATGGATTCCTTTTGGCACTGGTGCTCGCCAGTGTATCGGGATGAATTTTAGCTTGATTGAGCAACGCGTAATGCTTTCTATGATGTGTAAGTCACTCTTTCCTAGGGTCTCTCATATATTTGTAGTTCATTAAAAAGATTTCTATTTAGTGCGAAAGTTTGCTTGGAGTCTACCAGAAGATTCAATCCACAAAGACTATTTGCACACCACAAATTTAGTTATTTCATCCGCCAAAGATCTCAATATTAATTTTGAAAAATTGTATTGAAAATAAATATACCTTTTAATTTTCTTTTTACGTTCACCGTTTAGAAAACAATTAATAAGATAGCCTAGAAAGATTAAGTCAATATTTTGACTTTTATAGCTTAAAAACGACTATAGAGATTTTACATATTTTATTTTTCATTTGCATCTTGATGTATTTGGGCTGTATCTAGCACCTAAGCTACACTTAACTACCGTACCAAGATAAACTAGATAATAATCTTATATTATGATGAATACAGAGGGTATAACCTTGAAAGAATGTATATTTTCTCATATAACTTTTATTAATAAATAAATTAGCTATGCAATTTTTTCTTGGCTTCATTAAACCGTCTTTTATTCCCCTTTTTACCTTTAATATAGCCACTTATTCAATTCTTTACTAGGTAGTTCCACAGAGATTTTCTGCCACATATGTAACCAGCCCTTTTAATCGTGTCTTATATATTCATTGAGACGTTGTGATAAGTAATAGAAGTATAAATATCCTTAAAAGTATGGAGAGTTTATAGAGGAATGTCAGAAAGCAAGCGTTTTATACTGTACGTATTTTTTCTGTTATTATTGCTACTCTCAATTGATGAGGTTAATTCGGATTTGTCGATATAAGTAATATGTTATACAGCTTGACCACAAAACAAGGTACGTAGAAAAAAAATGCAAGCGCTACATACCACATACATAAATTTAATCAGGATTCGATTTCGTGCACGTATAGCATACGTTCTGCATATATTTTTTAATTTGTTTTGCCGTATTGTTAATTTTTCTGCTCTCCTGTCTTTTTCTTTCAATATAAATCAAAAGTCTATCATTATTCTTTTGTAAAATTATGGTAACTTTGGTTTCAGCTAAAAATGCATTAACTATGTTGCTGTCGCTTAATACTTTACCTTACAGACATTGCAATTAATGAAATTATTGAGCACATGTATATTACAGAAAAGAAAAAGAAAGCGCAAAATAACTAAAAAAACGCCCCCCAAAGTTTAGCTCTTAACTCATACAAATTATTCTAGAGTAGCTTTTTGTTTCTAGCACATATAGTTATGTAACAAAAAAAAACTAAAAACAAATAAGGCCAAAAGCTGCTCTCGACTTGCCGGAAATGTGCCTTTTTCTGTGACGCAAGATTCTATTTTTTTAAAATCAAAAAATAAAAATAAAGCACGACCCATTTGGGTACTTTAACATAAAGTTACTACTAATTCGAAATCATCCTTTGTACTCTCATTATCTTATCTTTGTCTGAAGCTGGCAATCTTGAACAATTCACAATATTTCAAAGCCGTTTAATTAATGACAAATACAGAACACGAAGCATCGTTACTCATGAAAAAGGCACCTGAAACAACACAAAAAAATTCTATGGTGAATCAATCTGTATTGAGAGCAAATGAATCGATGAGCATCAAAGACCGTGCAGGCTTTGAATTGTTGTGAGTAATGAGCTAACCTGATAATCCTTTTATTTAAGCGACTGATTATACCAATAATTTAGAAAATTTGTAGAATCGCATGAGGAATGGTCAAATAAAATCAGTCAAATTAGAGAACGTACAATGTCTACTATGACAAATGGAGATCCAGATTACGTACTTCAAGGTAATAAATGAGATGCTAATAAATCGACTTATGAATAATGAATATGTATATATGTATACATGTATTTATGCATATGTTATACAATACCATTTATTTAATAGCCCAGGTGGAGACAGAAACCACTGAAACAATTGAAATTGCTAGTAAAAGGTAATAAATCAAATGCACGTATTGGTGAAACGAATAGAAATAATTAAAGATCTGACAAATAGCTTGAAAGAAAAGGCACACATCACATTCGACCACATCAACAACTGCTTAAGAGAACATGGGATGACACCGGCAGAAGCCACTCGATTTGTGGATAACTTACAACAAAATCTTGAAAACTCTATTTCAGCTTTTTCCGCAAACTCTATGAGCCTGATTCGCAAAAGAGTAGAATCTATCTCAAAAAAGAAGAGCGACAATAGCAAATTTGTTGCTTTGAAGCTAAGCATTTTGGATATGGAAAAATCATTGGATTTTTCAAGGGAGGAATGTATAATATCAATGGAAAAGGCAAACTCAAAAGCTTTATCGTTATTGGAGCCCAATTCAATTCGACTACACAATTTGGAAGAATCTGTTATAAAGCATATTACCGAGGCAACAAAAGAAGCCATTATTAAAGAAATAGATACATTATCGGGGGAACGCGAAGAGACGGATAAACAAATCAAAGAGAATAGTAAGAACAGTGCAGCAATGGATATACTAGATCACCACATGGAACGATCAAGGGTAATCAAAGAGTTACGTTCCAGCATTGAATCGAAAAACATATTCCAAAGTCCAAGTGAAGTAAAGAAGTGGGAGATAGAGATCGGAAAAGTGAGATCAGGGATAGAGGAACAACAAAACAATCAAAGAGAAATGGAGAATACAATTGAAGAGTTTCAATCGAAAAATACAATTCAACATGGCTCACAACCTAGAAATTTAAAAAAGTTGGAGGAGGACCTCCAGGTACTCACAAAAGCTCTTCATTTGGCCGAATTGGAAGTTTTACGAGTAGATGTCAAGGTTGAAAATGATTCTGATGTATCAGACAGCGGCTTCAATATTCCACAGAAACGATCAAGGACAATATCTTCCAAAGATAATCACACTGTCAAAGAAAGATTGGATCATGTTGAAGACAAACAAAAGGATCTGTTGTCTTTTCTCAGTGATCATTCTAAGACTTCTCTGGATACGGCATTTCCACACAATCTGGAGAGTACATTTAAACAGTTCAATGAAAAATTGAGGTAACAAATATCTGTTTACTTGCCAGTCGATTCCAAATCATTTAATATAATCATGTTATTTCAGTAACCATGAAACGATCCTTGGCTATTTGCTAAACCCTGTGGAAGCAAATCACCGCTCACCTAAACAAACATTACAAGAGGCTTCTATAGTTCTTAATTCCAATACAACTGGGGATAAAGCTACTCAACCAGTTTCATCAGCAATGCTAAAAGTCTTGAGAAGAATTGTTGATAAAACGGTAGAAAATGCTAATGATCAAATGTGGTCGAAAGTAAGAAAATTAGAAAAAGAAGTTCTTATGATAGACAGAAAGAACGAGGAACAAGGAAAACGAAGAAAAACGGAAAAAAGTTAGCAGCACAACACAATATCGATATCCAGCATCCAGCATCCAGCATTCAGTCTTAACTTTCTTGTATGATAAGCAAATAACCAAAAGGGTCGATTGGAAGTTACTTTTTTCTTTTGTCAATACCTGGTTTATTTTTTTTATGTAAAATGTAGCTTCAATAAAATAACATAACATAATATAATATAGCATATTGATTTATGTACAAAAAAAAGGAAGATTTTTGATTATTAGTTAATGGTTTTGAGATGACCCTTTTTATAAGAGGGAGAGAGAGAGATATCCAAGGACCCGCTTTGTTGTTCTCCAAGAGGTATTGTATTATATTAAATTATATCTTATCTTGGTGTATATGTATGACATACAAAACCCCTCTTTGTTCACTTGATCTTTCAACATGTTCCTCTACTTGCTTTTTGTTTATTTGGAACTGGACGACATTCCAACCACAGTAATCTAGTTATGGTATCCGTCTGCACACACTTGCAAATTTACCCCACCATTTACAACCACACAGCGTCATATTTATCCAAGCCAGTCTCCTTAAATCTCTTTATCTTAAGCTTGCCAAATAAAGAAATTAAGAAGGGATAAAAGGTAAAAGGCAAGGGTACAATGTATTAAATGTTAAATGTTAGAAGTAAACTTTGTAGATCTCATTTTAATCAAGATGTCTACGAAGCAAATAATTGAAAGCCTACATAAAGAGAGAAAAGAACAATTACTTAAATAGCAACAACTGAGGAGTAACAAAAAAATCAACAATAAATAATTAACCTCAACTGCTGGTCAACCATTAACCATTGCAGTATCTAACCTTAATTGATTCCTCAACCAAAAACAAAATAAAATACAATAAAAGCATTGATATGTACAATTTCATATTTTATGGCATCAACAAAGATCATACTTATTTTGCTTGTTCACCAAATTCAAGAATATCACCTTTTTAAGCTCGGATTGTTCATTCAAAGCCATATTCATGAAACCAAAACGTGGTGGGACAAGAATAAAGGGAGGTATTCTTGCTTGGCAACAACCCCCCCAAAAAAAGGTATCCTCTTTACTGACTCAAACCCAAGAGAGGGTAATTAGAGGAGTGAAAGGCTATAGGTTAAAGTCTTGTTAATCTATTGAAAATGTAAAATTCGACAAGACCAAGAGATCGTACCATGCAAAATTTTTAAAACAAAAATATTTAAGCAATCTCTTACATCAATTTCTTTTTGGTTGTTTCTGGCTCGTTTGAAATGCAGTCCAGGCCTTGTGACCAAAGTGATTTTTTTTGCTATTTTCATAGTCATATGCCAGCAGATATGCTGTCATGCACTTCCCCCTCACCTCCCCTCTCCTTTCACTTTTACCATATCTCTCTCTCTCTCTTTCTTTCTTTATCGCTTTTTCTCCACCTCTTTTCGACCTTATTGTCTTCATCGTTCCTTGCAAATTAAATATTTTATAACTCAATGAAGCTCTATCGGGCTGAAACTGGCCAACAAGTTGACTGGCCTTCACCACCTACACCTATTGTCACGCAAGTTGAAGATTCTCAAACGCAATCAGTGTACTGATGATCTCTACAGTTTAGAGAATCTCAAACAGCAATTAGAGAAATGCACCGGCATACCAATCGAAAGTCAGATCCTCATGACCAGTTTTGGCACTCAAGTTAAAGAGGCTTTGGTCAAGGATGTCTTGGAAGCTACGGACAAGGCAGGTAGCCCTAGTCTTAATCGGAGTATTCTTGTTCTTATACAATTCTATTTTATGTATTCACAGAATGAATACATTATATTCTGTTATGATAGACAATACCTTGGTGCTTCACCAGAAGATATAGAGCAGCTTTTAGAAAGTGAGATGCCGCAGTTTGAACCTATCATACCTATATTTGAAGGTAAAGAAGATGAAATTTATTATAATATATAAAATAAAAATAAAACAAAAACTAAACACACGGAACAAAATAGCCTCAAACGCTCTTCAAACAATGTTACGGTCCGTTCAGAAACCTACTCTAAGTCAAGGATGTGAATCATACTTGGCTCTCTTTGCAAAGTTTGATGCTTACAGTCAGGCAAGTCTCATAGCTTGCTTTGTCCCATCTCATACATGTGAATAGGCCCTCGCTTCTGCAACAGTAAAACATACCAATATGGCAAAAACCATTGTCGAAGACCAGAAATCTCAGAGAATGGCTCTCAATGTGGCTGTCACTAATCTTGAATCACACAACAAGCTTGTCTACCAAGGCGCCCAAGCATTTTGCTCTCATGCTGAAAAAGAACTTAGGCGTCAGTCGGGTCTCTTGGAGACCACCGATGTTGATATCAGCCTGCTGCGGGCTATTCAAATACATCCTTTCTTTATTGAAGGCATTGAAACAGCTACCCCAAAAAGTCGATTGATTGATTTTGTGGATGAGCAGCGAATTCAAGACGCACGTCATAATACCCGTACTGTCTGTGATCATCTTACTCAGGAAATCCGTGAACTGCGTGCTTTAGCAACAGACTTGAAACATTATGAAAATGACCTTCAATACCAAATAGCTAAAGATATTGACCTTCAGACTCTCGACTCCACTCTAAGTGATACTCATGCCATGCAGAACAAATCCCAGTTTATCAGAGACAAGATAAAACGGGACCTTGGGAGAATATACAGTAAGATCGCTGACCTCATGGGAATTCCCATCGAAACGCTTTCTGTCCAACCTCTCCGTTTACCTCCAGGACCCAGTACTGTCCCAACACACGCCAAAAAAACATTTGAAGCGTTTAAACATCTTGCTGAGATACATGTTACTGATTATCTTCCGAAGCTACATGACTATGAGCACACTATCCGCGAAAAAGTGACCGACCTTGTACGTATTAAGCGACAGGCCATCCAAGCCTTTCTGACGAATATCAATATTGTATCACAACTTCAAAGCGAGATTGCTGCTGTCACTCCTAGACTTGAGCTCGCAGAAAATGAGCTGGCAGAATTTAAACAAAACTCTAGAAAAAATGACCTTGAGACGGCTAGAAATGTCTTATTTGCTTATGTGAGTCTCAACAAGCGATGAGTAAAATACAAAAACTCTAGTCTAATCTACATTTATGTTATTGTAGGGTGCTCTGATGATTGAAGCTGTACGACGGAATGAGTACACAACTGTGAGTTTAATACCGAGGATAATTAGTATATGTTTCTGTGTGCGTGTGTGTATGTGTATGTATGGCTAATCACTTTTATAGCTTCTTGCTGAGTATGCCAATTCAATGACATCTGTGCTGGCCAATTACCGGAATCAAGAAGAAGATCGGCGAGAAAAGTTTCGACGAGAGATTAGCACCTCTTTACCTTTCCAAATCAAAAGTAAAGAGTTATTATAAAATTAGAGTAATTTATAAATAACAATATACTAATTTCAATTTAATTAGGTTTATCTGATTCTGCTACTCAATGCGAGATACCAATCATTCATCTACAAAATAGTAAACCCACAGTTACTCAAAAGGATATCATTGGTAAGAAGCCCATGTAAATACAAGGAAGCCCAAATATTCACCAGTTTTGATTTACAGCATTTATCACACAACTTGGTCATGGCTATGCCTCTACTTCAAAAGAAAAAAAACGCAAAACAGGTACTCTGTTGAGCATACTACAACGTACATCAGGATCTGTATTATTTGATAGTACCGGTTCAGGAATACAGTAAGAATTCCTATATATATATATATAATCAATAGCACTATAACTTTGCTTCTATTAGAAGTACTTCTCGTCGTACGATTCAACGAGACGTTCAAGGTGAACGCTTGATCAAGCTACTCAATACAATGAATAAACAACTAGAAGGACTCAAGCCGGAACTGCTTAAATCCATTGAGTCTACTTGTGCGTATTATATGAAACGCTCTATTATACCATCTACTAATTTATTTTATTTAGTTTTTGAGAATAATTCTTGGAATAATCGGGTATCTCCTTTTTTTGGATCAGGCTCAATTGTTGCATCAAACGCAACCGAAGCTATGCTCCAACAAAAAGCAAAGGCGTTAACTACAGCTGAAGACCAAATAAAGGTTTTTTTATTACTACAATTAATGATAACAAAAAGGCTAATATTTTTTTCAGACTTATGAAACAAGGATTCAGTCGCTAGAACGAGCCCTTCAACAGAGTTTTAAAGCCACCACAATATCTCCCGATATAAGTAAACAGATCAATATCGATATTGTTAGTTTACGATCGGGTAGCTCTTCATCATCCACTTACTCAGTCATAGAAGAAGAGCCACAAATACCAACACAAAACTCTTCTGACGAACTTTTACAAAAATTGGCGGAGGCTGAACAGCGAATTGAAACCCTTCAGCAACAAAATGATGTTCTTCAAAAGAAAATTGACACACTTGAAGATAGAGTAGACATTAAAGACAAAGAGCTCTCAAAATTGGAACAAACCATCGAATCAGAAAGAAAAGAGGTAAGTAATAGAAACTATACACAAAAGGTAACTTACAAAAGTCTTATCAGTGGGACCAAGAAAGAAAACACGATGCACATGATCGTGAAGACATGCGGCTCCAAATTCAAGAACTTGAGCAGTTATTGGATGAAGAAAGACAGGCATATGAAGACAACCGAAAAAGTGTAAGCTTGGCATGTAATCAAAATGAACTATCGGAAATTGATTCAAAAGTATATTTAGTTGCTTAATGAGGCCAATATCAAAGACAATCTTGCCGATATTCGTGTTGCTGATGTAGAAGAAGATTGGAAGGCTAAGGTAAGTATCAAAAGGAGCCCAATAATACACACATAATACTTCGGCGCTAACAAAAAACAATTAGATGAAAGAGTTAAATGTCAAGCTCGATCAGTACAAACAAGACGTGGAGTTAGTTACAAAAGATCGCGATGATAAGATTACCGAAATGGCTATTCGAGAAGAAGAGTTAAATACTATATGCTCTCAATGGAACAAAGAGCGTGGTCGGCTAGAGGGGCAAATTGAGCAGCTTAGAGACCGCTCAAATATCATGAACCAGAAGAACAATGAGCTTTCCAATGAGAATATTAGACTTAAGGAGGAATTATTGTCTATAGAGACTACCCTTTCCAGCTTTCAAGAAAAGACTGAAATTGAAAAGCGAGAAGCCGAAGGTCGACTACGGCAGTTAACACTTGAGATGGGAGATAGTGAACAAGCTAGAGATGAAATTAAACAAAGGTTGGCCCAAGCACGGGAGATGGTCGCAAGAGCTGAGAGTGATTGGATGGAAAAAAACGAAGCTTTAGAAAGAGTAAGTTCATTTACTTTACCTTTTACGAACACAGTTAACATGGACAATTTATCTAGATGATAGCCCAGCAGACAGTTATAAAAACCTCAGTTACAGAGCTCCTGACTCGCTATTCTGGAAGTATGGGGCCAGGTGTAGAAGAGAGCGATACTATTGTTTTATTAGACTTATTTAAGCAGCACCTCGAAGTTTATACCAATAAATCTAATCAAGCACGCGAGGTATTTACATGTGGGCATGTTCAGTCCAACACAAATACTCACATCCTGCTTGACGTTTATTATTACACTGCTTTTTAGAATCTTTCCGCCTTGGAACAAGAGTATATGAATATAACACGCACAATTGAAGCAATGAATGAAGAACGCTCGGAATGGCATAACATTATGAGTTTAATGGCAGAAAAGTTAGAAGAGTTCCGCAAAGATGTCTTTTATGAAATGACACATCAACTGCAGCTACCCGTGGACGAAAATGAAGCAGGACTTATGACAAGACGACTCCAGGCGACACAATCAAGTGATCAGATGGCAGCATGGAACGAAATAATGCAAGTTGTGAATGGCATCGATAATCATAAGTTTGTCAATCGTATTCGTAAGAAGGTCAAAGATGCCCACGAGCTAACTCGTCGATGGCAAAAGGAGTACAAGGAACTCAAAGGTAAGCCGAAATAAAGTAAAGTTCTTGTATCGTATTAACAAGTCAAGAAAATTATAGAAAAATATACAAAAGTGGCCAGCAGTGCATATGAAAAGATTGCATTTAGAAAGTAAGTAAAGCAAATAGATCTTGATCGGTTTCTTATAAGAATTGCTTGTATTTTTATTTTCATAGTTTCAAAGTCGGGGATCTAGCTCTGTTCTTGCCTACACGAAACTCTACCGGAAAACCGTGGGCAGCCTTTAATGTGAACGCTCCTCATTATTTCCTCAAGCCGTCTGATAGTGTACAGCAACTAATGGCCACACGAGAATGGATTGTAGCCAGAATAACATCTATTACCGAGTGCTCTGTAGATCCAAAAGACCCTTCTACAAATCCGTTTGGACTTGCCCATGGTCTTAAATTCTATCAGATTGAAGTAGAGCATTGGAGGTCTCATCATAAGAGCAGCAAGGCACCAAAGAACCGGCATCACGACAAGCACACCAAAGATACAGACCTATCTACATCTGAAACACTTTCACGCCGATATGGAACACTTTCCCAATCCTCAAACCCACAGGATATAGGACTTGCTAGTCTCTCACTAGACAATTCCCAAATCAACACAAATCTGTCATCGTCAATGAACCTTACTATCCCTAGCCGTCCGACACGCCCAGTATTTCCTGTCTCGCATTCATCATCCAACATCGTTCATAGCTATGCTCATCAAAACTCACCTCTACTAGCATCAAATGTCCGTCGATGGAGTGGAGGAAATATAATCCCACCCCTTTCCGATCATGACTCTACATAAGTTTAATTTTCTTCATTCCATTTCCTTTACACTCTCATACGTATTCTTTCTTTCATACTAGTTTTATCGAAACACCTCTTCTTGGACTACACTGCATAATAATCGAAGAGTAAAAATTGTCTAAACAAGCTTATCATCTTTTCATCCTTCTCGATATAAGCATATGATGTCTATTTGTATTCTTGTTTGTTTGTTAATAATAAAAGTATCACTGCTATACAACCATCCTTGTTAATAGCATATGCTCTTTGTAGGAATAAAGGTAAATAAAAGGCATTATTGGTCCAAAGTACTGAATATGTCTTATTGTGTTAGGCTTGCTTGGCTAAAAATGAGATATCCAATTTATTTCCTCAGTATGAGTTGTTGTCATTAAAGTGTGACGCAATATTGTTTGACATCTTACTATTTATTCGCCTTCTTACGCGTATCATTTCTTTCTCTTTCTCTCAATTATATTCCCAAAGTTTGGAAGCAGCAACTGGTAAGTAATCCCCATCCCCTCTTTTTTGCAAGGCACAAAAGAAAATATTAATGAATATTTTGTATCTTTAGGAGCCAGATAGAGTTATTCCATGCTGGCAGAAAGATCACGATTTGTGGTCCGGTAGAATCAAAATGTCGTCTCCCTAGAATTAGTGTCCAGACTGCCCAGGCTGTCCTGCCAGGTTGTCCGTAAGGTCTGCCAAGGAAAATCATGTCTGTTGTCCTCTCCTCAATCCCCGATCTGATAGACCAGTCTTTTGGCTCACAAAGATCAATCTTCACTGCAGAGTAATGGTATTATATCAATGCTTATTTTGAAAAAAAGACTTGCAATTAAACGACGTGTACCTGACGATGATATTTGCAATACAATCAGGATTGTACAGAATACATCAAACCTCTCAGCTGATTATGAATGTGCTGTTGAATATATAAAGTTGAAGTGGGAGTACAGCAAGTCAGGCAAACTCAAAGCAACAACTTATAAGATCATAAAGCATATTCTCAAGACAATAGACAGTTACAGTCATCCACTGCATCATAATTAAAAGAAGACTATCCGAAAAAATTAGTCTATGCGCTTAATTTGTCCTTATATACTTGCGTTTCTCTTCCCACCTAAAGGCATAGTTCATATTGTCACTGCCGAATGTGAGAATTCATACTTTACTGAAATCAAGAAGGGAAAATGCCCCCATCCAAAGCCGGTACACGGGTTTAGGATGGATATAAGGCTTGTAGTAGAAGTAGAAGAAGAGATTGATGTTGCTGTTGGCAAATGAGCCAAGAAGAATGGCGACAACAAATCAACCAATGACAATGCAAAGCTGCTTCGAGAGTGCAAATATACTATTGATGGATTAGTTAACAATCTGCAAAGCACAAATGATGAAGCCATGTAGTACATGACTAAAATAACTGGCCAATCTCAAGTGACATACTTAGAATATCTTAACTGTTTGAATCCATACATAAATGCTTCATTTGTTTGACTTTGGGCTAAGAATATATCGAGGCAGTAAAGAAAAAATCTTGCTCCGTAAAGTGATATATAGCCAATTGAGATAAGTAGTTGTATTGTATTTTCGATAAGGACCATAGAAAATGGAAGCGTAGTCTTAGTTATTGACAGATAGAGCTGACCAAATGAGGATTGTGTGATTGGTATCAAAGCCTATACAAAGACGCCGTATAGCAAAAGCTCACCAGGAAAACGCAGCAAACATCAACCAAGTCAGCCTTTCCTTTCTAAAACAAAATATAGGAGCCCACACTCCAGAGTAGACAATCCCCCGCGTTCATGAATACTCTTCACTATCCGCAAATTAAAAGGTCTTTTTCGACAGCATTGCTGGCGCTGGTCGTAGCCCTTGATGTTAAGTATGATTTAAAGTGTAAAAAAAAAGTGTACATATTTTCTTGCGACAATTAGGCGCAATCTTCCCGCCAATTTTAGTTAGCTAGTTCCGACAATATGTTTTTCAACCAAAGTGACAAAAAAAACAATTTAAACTCATGGCATTTATTTTTGTGTTTCCGCCATTTATTTTTTAGAGGACGCCAATTTCCATAGGTTTGACTGTAATTTGTTCCCATTTTGAGTAACACATCTTGCTGCAGTATTTCTTGTTACTGTCACTTCTTTTCTACATATTTTTTTGGCTATCTTCTTCCTTTCTTTACCTATTGACACGCCTATAGAATAGCCATGTCGGTCGAGAAAGCGCCGGTACTCGATCAACAGATCTCCGAATGGTCTGCTGCAATTGAGGCAGTTGATTCAAAACGAGTCCAGGAGCTTTATAATGAGAATCCCGAATTATTATGGCGTCCATTAGCCAAGGATGCCACCCAAGACACAGACTATTCTCATCTAATTACCCAACTTGGAAGAATCGAAAAGCTCGGGACGACACTTCAGAATCTCAATGGTCTTCAGTACCTCCTGCTCGATCACCTCGAAACTTTTCAAGGCGTACCTTCTATTGCTCACACTGAGCGGACCAGGCTTATTGGATTTTTTATCGAGGTAGAGTAAAACAAACAAAAAACTAACCAAAATTTTATAGTTTTTTTCTTTTCTTTTCTGACAAATTCTAAATCCAATTAAAAAAGCGAGCTCAACCAAACGATCTAAATAAATGCTATTGGGGAAGCAGTAATAACACAACACTACATCTAAGTAGTCTTCTCGGCTTGACTCGTATTTCACGCCAATTGATTGACAAAGGAGCGCTGGCAACCATATCAAACGACTTGAATTACTTCCCAAAAGACGTGTCTTCAAATGATGAAACGACTCGGCTACTTGATACATCCCCAGAAGATAAGATCGGAGAACCTGCTGTGGGGAGACTGCGACCTAGGCAACATGTAGAAGAGCGGGTGCCAATACCGAAATTTTCTCCATCCGAAAGATTTAAGCAGCTTAGAGAAAAGGCCGAAGAATCTTCACTCAACGACAAGAAAAATACTCAAGTTGATCGTCAGACATCTACGCGCAAGTACTTTAAGCCTGGCCATGTAGAAGAAAGAAAGAAGCAAGTTTTGAGCGAAGAAGAGGAAGCAGAATTGGAAAAACAGCGATTGAAACGTCAACAAGAAGTGGCTCTGCTTACCAAACGTTCGGCTGTCAAAAACAATCCGTTACTGAAGATTTTCGAGCAGCAGAATACAGAAAGTGTCACCACGACTGCCCCAAAGTCAGTTCCATCTTACAATACTCAGAATAAGCTACTATCACTCGATGATGGACAAGGTGATCCTCAATTCCGTCGAAAATCGAAGATGATCTCCTCCTTGCAAAATAAGTCATTTGTATCCTCTAGTGTTTTTCGCCAAGGTGAGGCATCAGATCCAGTTATACCACGATCACCTCGCCAGAATCGCGCAGGTTTCTCGCCTTCATACCCAATTGTGCAATCGGAAAACGAACCTTCTTCGAGCGGACAACGGAATATTGCAGATGTTGGACAGCGTAATGTTGGAATCCAGATTCAAGTAGATGAAGCAGAATCAGTTGACAGAAGTTTTATTCCTTCCGAGAAACCTCCTTCCACTGTAAGCCAGAACCCTACAAATCTTGAGGACGAGCTTGAAACCTCTGTGAATAAATTGGAGCCATATCCTACAAATAATGTGAATACAAAAATTATCGAGAACAAGGACCCTCAATTAAAAGATAATCAGCAAAACAATCTACATTACAGAGATGTTCAGCCAGATATTACAATTACTGTGAACAAGGACATCGACACTTCGCCAGAGCCCAGTCCTCGATCAGATCATGCTATATCCCCTGAAAAGGCTTCTATACCTAACCACGCAAAGCTACATGATTACGAGTATCGTGCAACAGATAGAGTACGATCAAAGAACAGAAACACTTTGGCAAGACAAAGTTTATTCGAAGGCGGTGTAGCGACCAAAAGCTCAATATTCAAGAATGCCACTGAAAACGATGCAGAATTCGATAAAAGAATCAAGGCTGGCAGAACTTTTGGATTCAGAGAGAAAAAGGACGGTACCGAGGAAAATGAAGAGGATGAAGAGGAAGACTATGAGGATGAGGATGAAGACCTTGAAGCTCATCCTGAGCAAGTAGTTCTGGTCGAGCGAATCGTAACCCACGATAATGATTCAGACATGGCAGAAACAACAAGATCTGAAAGAGCGTTGGATAGCAACAAAGATAAATTACCTTTGAAATATGTGGCACTTCCGGAAAGTAATAAACCCAAAGTTGAGACTGATATTGACAAGAAAAACATCTCGCCACTAAAGCCTTTTACATTTCCCGAGAGCCACACAAGCGATTCTGATTTCAAGAAGATAAACATCTCACCACTAAAACCTGTTACATTGCCTGAGAGCAACACATATGATTCTGATCTCAAGAAGAAAAACATCTCACCACTAAAGTCTTTTACATTGCCCGAGAGCGACACAAATGATTCTGATCTCAAGCAGAGAAATATATCGCCGCTAAAGCCTTTCACACAGTCAGAGAATGACAAGATCAACTCTGATCTCAAGGAAACAAATATATCATCACTAAAGCCTTTCACACATTCAGAGAATGACAGGATCAATTCTGGTCTCAAGGAAACAAATATATCACCACTAAAGCCTTTCACACAGTCAGAGAATGACAAAATCAACTCTGATATCAAGGAAACAAATATCTCGCCACTAAAGCCCTTCACACCATCAGAGAACGACAAAGGCACATCCAATCTCAAGGAGGGAAACATATCAACTCTAAAGGCTTCTGAACTGTCAGATGGCAATAAAGCCGATTTTGATTCCAAGAAAAAAACAATTTCACATTCAAAGCCTTTTACGCTATCAGAGAGCGATAAAGACACCTCTAAGGGCGAATATAAAAACATCCCATCTCTAAAGCCTTTTACGGTTACGGAGAGCAAAGAAAACGACACTGATGTCGAAAAGATAATTTTCTCGACTTTAGAACCTTTTGCACTATCCGAAAATGACAAAAACAATACTAATTCTGAAAAGAGAGGTATATCACCTCTACAGTCTTTCATACTACCAGAGAATGAAATAGCCGGTACAGAACTTGGAGATAAAAACATATTGCCCTTGAAATCACTTTCACATCCGGATATAACTTATACTGAAAAAAGTATGCCCTCTACAAAGTTCGCGAATATTCCAGAAAGTACTCATCACTTCAAGCCCGAAAACAAGGAAGATATATCACCTGTAAATGCTGTAAAACCCTTGGAAAGTGTCACTTCTGAGACATCTGATAACACAAGGAGCATTTCAACTGCGAGTTATGTCATGCCCCTGGAAAGAGCCGCTTCCGAAACATTTGAAATCGAGAAAAAAATGTCAATTGCGAAAACACTCGACAATCAGGAAAGCATTTTTAGTGATATCAGTGTATCGCAAAAAGACCCAATGGTTAATGAATTCACCGTGGCGAAAGAGAAGGACGCATTGCAAAAGAGCGTCGAAAACAGGGAATCTGTCCCATCCAACGAAATTTCTGGTTCTGAAAATAGCAATGCATTTAACAAAAACGTTGTAGACAAAAGCACTGTAACTGAAGCAGACTCTATGCTTGAAAAAGTATATGTAACACAAAAAGATCTTATATCTCGGCAAACTGTTGATTCCAAAGATGATCTAGAGCATGAAACAAAAGGTATGTTTAGGACTATCGAAATGGTTTTTTGAGGCTGTTACTTTTGTTATTGTTATTATCGCTTACTAAGTCATGTTGTATCGCTACCAAAGAGGAACGTGATTTGTCAAAGACTATGCCTTTGAAAAAAAGTACTGCATCTGAAAGAAATATTGTACCTGAATATGATCCTTTCCCTGAGAAAATTCTTCCAAAACAAACCGATAAAAATGTATCTGACATCGATAATAGAACTCTCGTGAAGAATGCAGTACTCGATGCATTTAAACAAAATATGGACTTTATTGACGAAGACTATCTATCAGATGAAGATATTGTACAAGATAGTACTGTAGCCGACACACGTGCCGTCTCGGATAAAGGTCCATTGTCCACAGATAGCGCGTCTAGAATTTCTACTATCTCGAATTCTATGCAGTCCGAGCCATATCCAGAAAGTCTTTCTCGATATAATTCAACTGATCTTGAACCTGAAACCAAAGTCAAAGAAAACGCGCTTCGCCAAAGCGAAAATATTTACTCTTCTGGTATTTCATCTACTGCACCAGCTGCTATTTCGACCACTTTCCATGAATACAACTTTGAGGATGAACCAGCACAACAAGAACCATCTATAAGTCCGTTAGATAAAAGCCTTCCCAGTAAAGATTCTTTGCAAGCAGATGATATTACGCCAAGAACTAATGGAGAAGATACCAAACGTGGCTTAGTGGTAAATTCTCCTTCTAATATTCCCGTGATAATCAGGAAAGATGATCTTTCTGGAGGGGAAAAACCTGATGAGGAGCACTACAGAATATCACCAGCGGATGAAATTGAGAAAGAGAAGCAAAGAGTATCGCAGACACCTAGTGCCGAAGAAATGCGCCGCTTGAGTGGTAGTCAGCGATCCCATTGGTCTGTTGGGATGAATTTGTGGGATACCGTAATAAGACGCGAGTCTCTTAGAGGAGAAACCAACCCTCGCCAGAGCTTAGCAACATGTAGCGAGTCGGATAGCGAACAGTGGTTTGACAGTCAAGAAGAATGGATGTTAGAGCAAGCTGAAAGAAGAAAATCTAAACGAAAGAGTCGCGCTGCTGCAGAAGGTGAAGCTTATATATCGTCTGATGATGATGAAGAAGCTACGTGGAGACCAGAACTGGCTTCAAGAGCTGTGGCTTTCGAAGGAAAGGCTGCGATGATCGATAAAAAGGAGTTTGTTTCCAAGGAAAGACTAGTTGACTATGACCAAGTCGAAGAGGTCGCACCTAAAGTCTCATTTGATGATGTAGCGCAATCGATTGATTCAAATTCAGAGAATAACTCGAACCGCCGCGTTTCTGAAGATACTATCCGAGAGAATTATGTTAATCGTGGACCAGCATTAGAAGAACGTGCTGTAGTTGATGATAAAGGGCAGTTTTCTTCTGATGGCATATCAGTCCCATCGCGTGGTCCTTCGTCATCATTTAGCTCTCACCGTCGCTCTATGGGCGATAGTCTGGATACATCTCCTCCCCACTCACCTCAAAAGGTTAGCGAAGAGATATTTGAAAGAGAACAGCAAGAGCATCAGCAAGAGCATCAGCAGGGGCATCAAAAGCCTCAGAATCAACAAGGGCAGCAATTAGAAAAGGTAGAAGAAATACAGCGTGGATTTGGCAGTGTTTCGGTTACGACGACTGCACACCTTGTCACTCCTCTCCCAAAGAGAAAGGATCCTGAAGAACAAGTTGAAGGCAGCACAAAGCTTGAGTTGGGACCTGATCAAGCCTTTGATGATCCCAGCAACCCACACGCGCACACGTTGTCTGGCCCCATTTTGATTCAAGAAAAGGATGGAACACCAAGAGAGGCTGGTATGTCTATGTTGGTAGCTACATCTACACCCGAGGTTCTTCCATCATCGCAACAAGGTAAATTATACGTGCGAGTAAATGGTGCCCACAATATGCTGCTACCGTTGCCCAAAGAGGTTACATATGTCCGATGTGTGGTAAGCGATGGACGGTATGAGTACATGTCACGGTACGAGATTCTTGGACAGCAAGTATTATTGGATTATGAGTGTATTGTTGATACACACCCAGACATGATTGTTACCGTCGCACTGCATGTTCGACCTGATTATCACGTCAAGCCCCGGACTGGTCTAAGTCGATGGTTTACCTCTATTCGCAAGCAAAAGGAGTCCCTGTCAGGTTACGTTCATCCAGATGATGGAGCAATTGGACAGACTCGGTTTGCACTACCCCATATGATGCATGCGTGCTATCAAAAGTCTTATCAGTCCACGTTTGACTGTTTCAATTCGTGGTACTGTAGAAGTTCTCGGGAGAGGCAAAGACAGCAACAATTTGGTGATGAAGAGGATGTACTCAAAGTGGTTGGCAATCTTTCGATCGAAATGCTTTATTTGCCGGTCTCAGATCCATCACTGGTAAGATAAAGTTCTTTTTTAAGATCCACATTTTCTGTATCTCTTTTTCTTTTTCTACTTTAAAAGCATATATCACAGCAATACTTTGCCTATACATTTAAGCACGTTTCAATTCTTTATAACTTTCATTCGACACACAAAAGATAGACTAATAAAATAAACCATTCAAAATTTATATATACACCTTTATATTCAAATTCATATTAATGGGCATACATATCTATATACACATGTACATACACATACACATACACATACACATACACATACACACACACACACATACATATATACATATGTACATATACATATACATATACATATGTGGGTCATCTACAATTTAGCCAGTTCCCAGAAACCTGCGCGAATGTGACTTGGCCTTGAAAATCCGACAATGGCATGGTACTTGTTGGAGAAGTGGATACCTCTCTACTAGACCACAGGGATCGAAGGCAAGTAAATTTTCGGGTGTAATTTTCTTCTTTAATTTTTTATTATTAGTGTTATTATTAGGGTTTTTAATATTCTAATCATAATTTGCCTTGTGGATATTCTAGATTTGGGAAAGACGATTTTATCGGTTGATCGGCAGTCAATTCATTGGCTATGCGTACGAAGAAGAAGAACCTTGGGTTCCAAGAGAACGTTACGATATTGCTGACGCTGTACGGCTCAGTGCTGCTGTAGACCAGGTTATTGTTACACTTGAAGATATACCAGAAGATGGACGTCTCTTCCAAACCGAGACAATTTGGGAGGACAATAGACGTGGATTCTTCCGCTTGGCATTCCCTGACTTCCATTTGGATTGTGTGAGTGATCAAGTGGAAGAAAGTGAGGAGTGGGTAAGAGCTCTACGATCAATGATTGGCCGTATCCCTTTGAGAATACCTTTTACAGTATAAGCAGAATATTTTTTTGTCACTCAGGCTATTTTCATGACATATTTTGTTTTGAACTATTCAACAACTTCATCCTCTTACCGTATTTAAATCCATCCTTACTCTTTATATTTCATCCCTCTCTTTTCGTTATTCCTATATTCCTTAATTACTTACCCATACTTTATATTCTTAATCTGATTCCATAATACCGTGATATACATATAATATGATCTCTTCTGGTCAAAAACGCTGTTTTTTAATGAGCATTTCCTTATTTCTTCTGGCTACAACACTTTTTGTATTTATGCCTGCCCTGAAATCTGAACCTTTCTTTGATAAACTCTATTCAAATGATATTAGTACATATACTTCACGGTTTAACAAATCTGTCAAAAAGTCAGCTTTTGCAACAGTTTTATGTGATACAACAATGGTAAATTGTAATTAAATTGAATAGAATATCAAGAATGCAAATGCAAATTGAAAGCAATAATACTCAAGGAGCCTATCAATATTGCAATTTCTTTAATTAACTCAATATATATATATATATATACTCGCACTGTTATTAATATAAATAACATTAGACAGAAGCTATCCTTGTATCGATATACTCCTTAAAGTCTGCCATGAATACTACTACCTCCTCAACATCACAAAGCGATATTCTGGTAGTTGTACCAGATACGCTAGAACTCTCAGAATCTGTGTTAACTCATATCAAATTATTGAATGTTATCATCGTCAGAGTAAGTATTAAAGCACACAATTACCCGCATCGCCGCTTAGACTTTTTTTTTTAAAATAAATAAATCAATCAATCAATCAATAGGGAAAAATACTCCACGAAAGTGTAGCAAAAGATTCATGTGGCACCGCACTTACTCTGTGGTCATTGGTAGATTATCACAAAATCGTATACTTCTCACCAAATGTATTCTTCAAACAAGTAAGTTTAATTAGTGAGCATGATGTTGTGTTAAATTAGATATACTAACATTAATTGTCAAGAACCCCCATACACTACTTGAATTTCCCAGAAATGCAGTCATGGTTCTTTCAGATAATTATGAACCTATCTATGGATCTCTTATTGTAATTGAACCCAGTCGAGATATTCTTGAATACGATGCTGAGTTGTATGATGTAGAGATAGAGCGTATTCCTATCTCAGACTATTTGCAAGAAACTATACTTTCTTGGGACCGAATAATAATGATGCCATTATCTCTGTTGGATGAGGTAAGACAAATATATGAATATACTGTACAATTCATTGATGTTAATTATATTAAAAAAATATATATGGCTTGCAGAATATTCTTATCTTTAAAGATGCTACGAAACCTTGGAACTTTCACAAGTATGGCAAGCAAGACTGGAGATCATCGTATGAGCCCTCTGAGTACTATACCTGGAGACAAGCTCACACTTTGCTGAAGAATTTTTTATCACTAGGTAACTTACTTATTTATAATTTTGTGAAGTAGATCCTAACAATACAATCCACTATTTCCTTGTCAAGGTTCTCCTGGATGGGCTAACCAAAATCGTCAGAGGGACATCTGTGATAAGGTTGCGCCTAATTCTACGAGCCATACTTTTCCACTCCAAAACAAGTTTTCAGTACTCTTGAGTACCTATAATCCAGAACGTATAGAACATATATCCCTTCTCATCCGCCACCTGCTTCGATCGTCCAAAGTGCACGCTGTTTATGTTACTTGGCACAACCCCGCATTGGAAGTACCCCCATCGCTCCTAGAAGCCCTTACTTCAATTGAACGCGAGCGGGTCCATATATTGAGACAAGAATACGATTCTCTTAACAATCGGTTTAATCCAATTGCAAGTCTCTTGACAGATTCAGTGTACATTATGGATGATGATATTTTTATGGATCTGGGTGATCTTGAGTTTACATATCAAGTAAGCTTAACAATAAAGTATCCCCTTTATCTCAACCATCTCCTTCAAGTCTCCGTTTATTAATTTATGACAATAATAACCGTTTTTACTTACCTTTCTTTATAGACGTGGCAGGCACAAAAGGATAATGCAGTGGGTCATTTTCCTCGTTACCACACATTTGATCCAGAACTCCAGACTGGGACATACAAAGTTCCTTATGGTCAGAAAATGCAGTATAGTATGGTTCTAACAAAAAGCATGTTTGTCAGATCTGACTATCTTTTTGCTTATACATGGTAAGTCAATAGTTGTTTTTTTTTGTAATACTTTTAAAAATGAATATAGCTACTAATTAATCTGAGCAAACTTTTATAAATCACAGTCTATTGGATCAAGATATGCATCGTATTATTGATGATCGTCTTAACTGTGAGGATATTGCATTTTCCATGCTGGCAACTGGATGGACTGGTGCTGGGCCGACTTCAGTGACACCACAGAAGCCAGTCAGTGACTTTGGACTTGACTTGGGAATCAGTCTATCCGTTGGACATATGGATGCTCGTGCAGAGTGTATAGTAGATTTCATAGGGCAATTTTGGGATGGACAAGATCCACTCATAATGGCTTACAATACTATTGTTCCTTACCGTCGTACCTCTCTTCGGAGGGGTAAATGGGAGAGCATTAAATCCCAGGTCAGCAAGTACGGCATTTAGTTCACCGAAAAACTCCCCTTCTGTTGTACAACTTTCACTTCATCCAGGAAACCCCCCCTCCAATTCATTCTTGGACTCATTCTTGGTTATCGTTTACTCTTTGTTTTTTATCATGCCCTTTCATTTCTTCACATAAATAGAGCATCAACTTAATATAAAATATTCATTATTACTACTTTTCATACAAAGACCATTATTCATCCCAGAACAGCCTAAAACTATATAAGTGACGTAGAAAAGAAAGGTCGGATGACGTCGTGTCGGACCATCAAAGACGCCACTTTACACCGGTCCTTTTTTACCTAAACATAGCGTTGACTGTGTTTTCTATCCTTTTTGTTAACTCGACCTAATGGCCAACAGCAGCAGTACAACCGTCGCCCCTCCAGCAACTGCCCAGGACAAGCTCAAACGCTTTTTGGAAGACAAGGACTGGAAGTTCTACTGTGCCCTGGCTGCTGGCGTGACTGTGGCTGGTGCAGGACTTTACTACCTCTCCAAGCCTAAGAAGCCTTTGGCAGGTAGCACTCCTCCTAAACCCAGAGCACCCGCTCAAGGTACACATTATTGTATAATTGAATACAACAAATCCGGATATGGATTTATAAAAACAAATAAAAAAAATCTGGGAAAGAGAAAGAGAAGATAGAAAGGGACAGCAAAGAGAAAAAGAGCGAAAAAATGCTGAGACTATTGTAGGTAAGCCTTCCACTCCAGCTGCCCCAGCTTCTCCTGCTGCTACAACTTCTACAACTGGCGCCGAGTACGAGACCATGACTGATGAGGAAATTGCTGCCTTGACTGAAAAGGTAATTAATAGAATAAGAGAATAAACTGCATAAGAAGCATGATTGGAGATACTGATATTATTATTTTTTGGGTAATTGCAATTAAAAGGAGCGTGAAGATGCTGCCCAGAGCTTAAAGACCAAGGGAAATAGCCATTTTAGCAAGAAGAAGTACGAAGAGGCTGTGCACCTTTACAGCCAGGCAATTCGTTTTAAGAAGGATCCCGTATTTTTCTCCAACCGCGCCGCTTGTTTTGGCAATCTCGGTCAGAACGATCGAGTAATCCAAGATTGTGATGAAGCACTCAAGCTAGACCCTGTGTACATCAAGGCCCTGAACCGTCGTGCCCAGGCTTTTGAGAAGAATGATGATCCTGAAGCAGCTCTTTATGGTACAGTGACATGCACAGGATGCCGAATAATAAGATGCGAGGTGCACTAAATGAGTCTTTTCTCTTTTTTTTTAAAGACTTCACTTGCGTCTGTATCCTTGATAATTTCAAAAACGAGGCTGCCAGCAAGGCAATGGAGCGTATTCTTAAACAGGTTTCTGAGGCCAAGGCTAAGGAGATGATGAAGGTATAAAGTCACAAAAAAAGGGAAAAAGAAAATGGATAGAATGTACTTATCAAGGATTGGTTCATTTTATTATAGACTAAGAAGCCTCACCTTCCTTCTCCCACTTTTGTCAATGCTTATCTTGAATCATTCCATCCTGGTAAGATTTAAACATATATACGATTAATAGGGGGAGAAGTGAAAAATATTTGGAGAAAATCATGCTAAAACAATTTTTATTTTATTTTCTCTTTTAAAAAATATACAGTTATTCATGAGCTGCCTTCAGCTGTGGATGAGGAAACTGGTGATGCATACTACGCCAAGGCATACCGTGCTATTTCTGAGCGCAACTACGAGACTGCCGTCGAATCTTTAGAAAAGGCTGTTGAGTTAGGCTGCTCCCGTGCTTATCAAGCCTATGCTCTTAACTTGCTCGGTACCTTTGTATTCTTAAAGGGTAACGCCAATGATGCCCTGAGTTACTTTGACAAGGCTATTGAGGCCGATCCTCAGTTTGTTCAGAGTTACATTAAGCGTTCTTCGATCTACATGGAAAAGGGTAAGTTAAATATTGATATGGCTGAGTATGCTTTCTTTATATTTGATTGTTAATATTGGATGGTATACTGTAGGTGATTTGGCATCTACATTTAAGCAGTTTGAGTTGGCAGTTGGAATCAACTCTAGTGACCCTGATATCTACTACCACAGGTACGCTTCTTTAAAAAAAATGTCAAAATGTGTGTATAAAGTTTATAATCTAATTTGAGTTGTTTCTTTTTTGTGTGTAATTTCTTTTTTGGTTTTGGTTTTCCGTTTAAAGAGGCCAAGGTATGTACCTAAGCTCTGACTGGAATTATGGACAATGCGCTGATACTTGATATTCTTTATTTTTTGGGTTATTAGTGAACTACATTAGTGGAAACTATGATGCTGCTGCAAAGGATTACGCTGAAAGTATCAAACTCAATGACTCCTTTGTTTACGCTCACATTCAGTTGGGTGTTGTTCAGTACAAGCTCGGTTCGATCTCTTCATCAATGAGCACTTTCAACAACACTCTTAAGAAATTCCCCAACTCTGCTGAAGTTCACAACTACTACGGTGAATTGTTGGCTGATCAACAAAAGTTACCCGAGGCTATCGAGACATTCACCAAGGCTATTGCACTGGACTCAAAGAACCCCTTGCCATACATCAACAAAGCTATGTTGATGTACCAGGTTATGGGTGACATGAACGAGGCCATGAATCTTTGCAAGAGCGCATTGGAAGGTAATAAATGGTTATAAGCACTAGGGAAAGGAACCAGTATTTAACGGAAAATATAGTTGATCCCGCATGCGATGCTGCTGTGGCTTCTTTGGCTCAGATGCTGCTTGAACAGGGCGAGTCCGAGCAAGCATTGACCTACTACGAGAAGGCAATTGAATTGGCTCGTACTGAGGCTGAATTGGAGCATGCCATTATGTATGTTGAGGCAACCAAGACCCAAACACGTTTTGCAAAGGAGTATCCTGAAGCAGCAGCTCAACTTAAGGCCCTGCGCGGATAGAAGAAAAGAGAAGAAAAAGAAAGAAAAAACAAGAAACCTAAACAAAGCAAAAGAAGCAGAAGAGATGGCAAGAAAAATCAATCGTTTTTCCCATCTTAATTGAACATCAAATCCATGTAAAAATATATAAAGATCAAGAGATAATCCCACTTATACACCCATATATGTACGCCACAGGCAAAAATATATCAAAAAAAGCCTCCCTCTCAGTAGTATACACCATTTCAACAAAAAAAAATGCGGTTTAAAAGTATAATGCAAACGAGAAAAATGATTTTTGAAAGAGAACTCTTCATTTCAACCAGCCAGACCAAGTAGATATATTTTATTTTCTTAGACCTTGAAGCCACGGGAAGCACGCTTACCACGAGCGCGCTCGAACTTGCGACCCTCGGAGCGAACATAAGGCTTCTTGTTCTTGTGGGGACCCATGCCGAAATGCTTAACGGCCTCACGGGAGTTCTTGGAACCACGAATAAGGACAGTGTTGGCACCGGTAGGGGCACGGAGAGCGAGCTGATCGAGGGTGAGGATCTCACCACCGGCCTTAAGGATGCGAGCCTTGGCAGTCTTGGTGAAGTGAAGGGCAGCAATAGAAAGCTTGGGGAGGTCCAAGATGCGGACATCGTCGGTGATGGTACCAACGACAACAAAGGTCTTGTTGGCGGCGCTCTTGGTGGCAGCGTACTTAGCAAGGCGGGAGACCGAGACGGGGGGACGGTTGACACGGGACATAAAGAGACGCTTCAAGACAACCTTGTTGAAGTTGGCATCAGTGCGGCGAGCAAGGAAGCGATACAACTTCACCAACAAAGCCAAGTAGACATTGTCCGACTTGGGAGCAGTACGGTTGGAGTTCTTAACGTGGTGGTTCTTAAGATCGATACCCTATAATTTCATCACAGTTAATTGCTGTTCTAACTCTTTTTCTCTTTTCATCTTGCTTGGTAGTGGCGTACGACTCTGGAATTTAGTTGTATATGCGTAAACGTTGTTTTGTTGGGAAAAGTGTATATTGAACGGTTTTACTGATTTATTAATTAAATTCGGTTGAATTTGCCGTACTGATTCACTATTTATTAATCCTGATTGGCCGTTCGGTTGTCTTTTTTTAGGATGATCGTTTGGCTAATGGGTTGGTCGTTTGGGTGGAGTGTGCTGATTGGTTAAATATCCAGGTGCAACTTGTAGATTTGGCTGATCGGTTGATTGGGTCGGTTTGATTTATTTGTATGTGGGGTCGATGGCATAGTGGTTATGGAGCGTTGTAATATGTTGGTTTTTAAAAATAGTGGCTGTTGATCCATTATTTATCGTCGTGCATCCATCTATCCAATTATCGTATCTATCCAAAAGAGCTATTTACCATTCTTGTTTATCAACCAAGTCGTCGACTGCTGGCAGGAAGAAAGATTCTAAGGTGGATCCATTTGTTCTTCAAAAGTACACCTGTGCAGCATTTCCGGGAAGTAATATCGCCACCCAATGAAATTCAATATCGCTACCCAATGAAAATTAATGTTGTATTTTCAGGAATGGTTTTCGCGTGATTAGAAATTATATTATATATTAAATACTTTAAAAGTAATGCTGTAAAGCCTTTTTTGTGCCTTAAAACACACACACACACACACAGGCATATAAATTGTTAGAATCTTCTTTTTTTTCTTTTATCACTTATTTCTCACTACTGCACTAATTACTTGGCAAGATACTCGAATTTTCTTAGGAATTTCTCAAGCGCAAGCCAAAGCTTTAAATGTTTTCCAAATGTTTTCCAAATACGGTTTAGCGGTTTTCTTAAATTTGTGGATTTTAAAGGCGAGCCGCCAAATGTTTGACCAAGACTAGAGTTGAATCCAAAGTGTTTGGCGAGTCATCTCTAAAAACGTCTGGTTTAAGGAGACCACTGAACCGCATTTGGAAAATCTTCGCCAACATTTAGGACCTTGGCATGTGCTTGAGAACCCTCTTAATTACAATCAATCCGAATCAATATTATATGAATGTCCAAGACTGGCTTATTAAATAAACATTTCCTTTACACACTAATTACTACCAAACCATGTTAAAATGTGCTTTCACATTCTCAACACTCAGAGATAAGTCATACGTAATGATTGGTGTACGAACAGCAATATTGAGGATATTAAGATTTCTCGTAACAGTGCTTACAATATCATAACAGCCAGATGTATTCTTTCAGTCTAAAAGAAATAAACATAAGCCAATACACTCTGTGTAAAGTAACAGCCTGGAGAATATTCGGTAATTTTACTATCGAGTCTGCCAACGGAAATAAACTGATGGAAAGCTGCTAAAAGTCCATACCCTCTCTAATTTGACCGTCCTTTTTCTCATTGTCTTTGCTCGTCTAAATCAGTTTCTGGTGCCTTAACTTTGAAAGTATAAGGTTTTACTTTTTATAGTTACCAAAGGAGCTTTATTATGCAAAATAACACGCTGTATTTGTATGATAAATATTACCTTTCTTCTAATGTTTCAATACCTTTTAATTAAATTGATTTTTTTTACAAGTAGTCTTGTACTTTTTCTCTATTAAATAATGGATCCCGTCACCGACTAAGTGTTCAAAATTTTCACAAGAAGGACCACCAAACACTTCAATAATGAAAAATCCAAGGTGGTTATGAGAGAGAATCGTGAAAATCTCATCAATACTGGGACAAAGACTTTTTTTTTAGCATCAAGTAAAGCTCTGTGTTTTGTTTGACATAATGTAATTTTTGATTTTCTCTTATAAGAAAAAAGATAGATTGTGTCAAGATGTAACTCATACATCAAGATCTTATTACAACCCACCATCTTTGATAAATTGGGATATACATATATATCATAAAAAGCTTTAGTAATCAAAAGGTATATTAAAGACATTGTAAAATAATATTTGCTCATACAAGGGTCGATGAAGCACTTAAAGCCGTCTACAAGCTGCCTCTCACTACATATGTTATATTTCTGTGGAAAGGCTGGGACGTTAAGTACTTTGAAACTCTTTTTTATTGTTTGTAAAAGGTGTGAAATCAAAGGGAGTTATCTTGACAAAAGTTATTTTTTCTGTGGTATTTATAGATATTGAGGTATATCCAGCCATCACAGTTACGAGTTATGGTAACGGCTCCGTGATAATATTTTAAGTACTTCTGTCTGAACTCGTAAATTATATAATATATTTAAGTATCCCAAATACAGCAACATACAAGATGTATTTAGTTTACTAAGTTAAGACCATCGAAATTACACTTACATTAAACAAAGTATACTGCTGAAGATCACCTTACAACCTTTGTTGTTCTCAGTATATTCAGCTTATGTTAAATGAAATATAATGACGAATCAGTTTTAACTTGCTTCGTTTTTTTACAATTTCTTTGCTAATTGTGGGTATCTTCTTGGTTTCAGCAATAATCAATCCATCAATTTCATTTTGTAAAGTAACTGTGAAAGACGACTAACCCTATGAAAAAGTCAATATGTCAGATATACGGCTTTCAAATGGATTTACAGCAAACAAAGAGTTGGCAGTTTCATTATCTACTTGGAGTTATGAATTGAAAATTTAACTTCTTTCTTATTTTAAACATTTAGACGGTGACACGACACGGCACGACACTCTCTTTTGCCGCCTGGAAAATGAGATGGCCTGAGAAGACACGCCCGTGAACGTTGAAGTAACGACACAAAGAGGAACTTCAGTTTATAATTCTTGAAGCTGTAACTGCAAAAGGGTTACTGATATCTCTGTGCGCAAATTCAGTGAACCAAAGAAGAGAAAAACAGCTGGCTCGTCGACAGCAAAGTTGCCCTCTGGTGGCACTAAAGTCGGGCATTTTCAAACATACGTAAAAGGATACTATATCATTATGAACAACGCGGAAAAATATAAAAAAGAGTCATTGAAGGCAAACACATATCCAGAATAGACTCATATTCCATTTTCTTAAATCAAACTGAAGAATGTTGGCCAAAAATCAAGGTCTTTGATAGTTATAAGCTTTAGAAAAAAAAAAGACAGAGGAGTGATTGAGGTGTCATGTATTTTTTGACAGTTAGTGTCTTGAGTAAGTAAATAAGGCGTCTTGAGAAAGTCTCATTAACAGAATTATGATAGCTTAAAGCGAGAATCTTTGTAATAAACTATCGACAACAACAAAAAACTCTACCGTTTGGCGTTACTTTTACTGTACATTGGGAAACGTCATTTTGTATTTTATTTTATTTGATAATACGGTACTCCGCTCATATAGTTTGTGGTATTGAAAGAAGAGAATAAGCATGCTAGAAATACTTCTTTGATTCATTTCCATATATAAATTTGTTAAAAGAGATATTTCTGTGTATTTTTTTTATAAAAAAGTAATAATAAATTAATAGATTAATAAAAAAAAATATCATTTTCTTGCACTTTTAAAAGAGTTTGAAGAAGTATTGGAAGCAATAGTGTGACTGTCTCTAGAAAGAAGGACGCGAAATTGAGTTTGGTAAACTTGCCCCTTGCCTTGTTTATATCCAATGTCTATCCCTCGCCTTGCCCTTCGTCAGACCTTTGCTGTCCGTCGAATTATCCCTCGTGCTCATGCTACTCTTCCCTTGAGACGCTTTGTAGCTACAACTGGAATCCCAACGTAAGAAACCATAATTTTGCTTATGTTCATACACACATGTGGAACTACTTTGCGTTGTCGAGAAAACTAAGAAACAATTATTGAAAACCTAATAATGCATTTACACATGTATATAATCGTGCTAACTAAACTACAGGGATCAGCCTAAACAGGAGATTCCTCGAAAAGATTCTACCCAGGAGATGCTTCAGGCAACTCTTCCTTATATTCAACAACATGGCTGGACTATGGATGCCATGACGCAGGGTGCCAAATCACTTGGATACCCCTCTGTTGCTCACGGTGTCTTTCCCGGTGGAGAAGCAGGCCTAGTTGATGCTTTCTTGACCGACTGTCGCCGTCGTTTTATTGCCATGGCTGAGGAGAGACAAAACACTGGTCAATTTGAAGGGTATGAGGCACAATTAGACCGTATTACTCTGCTGAGTCTGTAGTCCAGCGTAGACTGAACCAAAAAAAATGTGTGTGTGTGTTGACTTTGACGTTTTAGTTACACTGTAAACGAGAAAGTCAAGATGCTGACTATTATGCGAATTGGTATGATGAAGCCCTACATCAAAACCTGGCCTGAGGTAAATTAGAATTATTATTATTTTTAGGGGAGAACGACATTATTTAGCCAAGGGTAACTGACGTAGTAGTATCACCTCTATTATAATAATAAAAATAGGCTTTAGCTATTATGGCCCATCCTACCAATGTCCCTATGTCTCTGAAACACTTGAGCGAGGTTGTCGATGACATTTGGTTCTATGCAGGTGACAGAAGTCCTGACGTGAGTGATGTCTGATTGATTAATGGATTGATAAATATAAAATAATACTGACATATTAATTGATGTGAATAGATGGACTGGTATACAAAGCGTGCTAGTCTTGCAGCCATCTATTCTTCCACTGAAGTTTTCATGACTCAGGATGTGTCTCCCAACCATGCAGAGACCTTCCGTTTTTTGAACAGAAGACTTGATGAAGTTGCTTGGATCGACGCCAGTGCACGTCAGGTATAGAATAATAATTAAGGTCCGCTAAATCCACACTAAATTGATTCCTATTTTACCTCGTGATACCTTTATGCTTGATCTAGCTTGGTACTATGCTTGCTTTTGGGGCAAAGAGCATGATGGGCATGCTTGCCACTGTAAGTATAATTATATATAGAAAAAAAACGTCATTCCAATATTGAGATCGTATTATATATAACTTTTTATTTATTTTTTCTTTGTATATTTTAGCGCGGTGGCCGATTCAACTAAAAAGCAAATGAGAAAGACATGGGGGGTAATAGAAAGGAATAGAGTTTTCTTTTTTTTTTTACAAGGGGATGTCTGTATAGTAATAAACTAAAGCAACCAAAGGCTTTCAGACTGAAATATATACATAAATATTCACACACATACACATATACACAAATGAGGCTATTATCAATAAAGGTTTCTTATACAGAAGTAGTGCATGTGTTGCCATGAGCTCTGGAAATTAACCACTCTGCGCCTTGATCGAGTTGTTCTTCAAAAGAACAGCGTGCGGATTCATGTAAGAGGCCTGTCCAGTTGAGTGCATTCCAGACAGTGTCTATTTCAGGTCTTGCCTTGAAAGTGGCAAGTGCACCAAAAAGCATACGCTCCGACAGAGCAAGAGTCCAGCAGTTCGCATTCTTGGGGTCGGTGAAACAAGCGGGCAGAATGGTTTGGACAATGAATACAAGCGCGCACGCTAATGAATGAGTAACAGCAGCCACGCCAGCCTCGAGACTTTTCCAAAAGGATTCACTAAGCCGATGTAGGATAGAGTAGTTTGTGTGGGGAAGGGTTGTTTTGTCGATTCGACCTTTTGCTAGATTTTCAGTTGGTCGAATGATGCATAGGAGGTCATTGGCGATATGAACCACTGTGAAGTCGAACCAATCGTAGTCTGCATTGTAAAAGTCACACCGGACCTGGAACGAAACCATTGCATATTCGGCTGTACTCAGTCCACTACAAAGTCGCCGGACATCGTCAGGATGAACAAAGCGCATCAAAGGCAAGCCAATACCATGGGTCCAGTGCGATTTCTGGTCGTAAAATGCCTCGATCGTTCCGTACGTTGTTAGCCGGGCAATGGAATGATCTATAGGATTATGGCAAGCCAGATTTTCCAGGACAGTTACGTCTGAACAGACTATTATTGAGGTGCTGTTGTCATCGTTGGTTTTTATATTATCGGCATTGTGGGTACAGATACAGAGAGTCAGATTTTGTTTGGTTATGTGGTGTTGTAGTGTGACATAGGACATTGTATTGGTCGGTGTCCACAGCTGATCGAGAGGTGTTTGAGAAGGATCATATCCAACCATATCTATCCACTCTTGTGTGGCAGAAATGATGATATCTCCCTCTAGTCTTAACCAAGCCATGGATCGTAAAGGGCATGAACTAGCAGAATGTTGTGACATGTATATATGTATATTTTTATTATACTTTTATATCTATTAGGTAAATTTATATATCTATATATCTATATATCTAAATATCTAAATATCTAAATATCTAAATATCTAAATTTCTATATATCTATAGGCTCAATTATAAGCAAAGAGATAAAGAGAAAGAAAGAAAGAATGGCAAAGAAAAGGAAGGGGCTAAAGGAGAAATTAATTTTTATTATAGTGACCGCAAAGACAACTGACTGACTTTTGAATTTATGTGAATCGGGAAATAATATTCCAAAGACTGGCCACAGCGTTTCTACTTGAGATTGAGGCAAATTAGAAAATATTTTAGACAAAGTAAATATTTATTCAGACCTTTTCTATTTGTCTAAACGGCTCAAAGAGACAAACTAACTTAGGTACAATAATTGGATTTTTGTGGTAATTGCTGCCTGTTTGCTTGCTTTTATTAGATCTTTGTAAAGCGGTTGGTCTATGGGTTCCTCCCCAAGTTGGCAAAGCAATTGCTATCTTATTTTTTTTCAGCATTAACATCTCGCTGCCACAGTGTATTACAGGTTTTAAAGATCAATAAAGAAAGGGCGTTTAGATAGTCAAAATGTTTAAATGTTCTTTTATTAAATAAGCACAACTTGAGCATCTCTTTTTGACCTGTATTCAATTCTCGGTGTGGATAATATACACTATATATAATGTTTTCCAAAATCTAACCGCTGAGGATGCTCTTAATGAACCCGAGTACTTTTCCAGGAATAAAAAAAAAATACAAAATTCAAAAGTCTAACCGCTTTCCAAAGATCTGATAAAAGCGAGCAAACCAGCAGCAATTACCACAACAATCCAATCATTGTACCCAAGTTAGCTTGTCTCTTTGAGCCGTTTAGACAACTACATTTTGACTCGTCTAAACCATTTCTTAATTTATCTAAATCTCAAGTAGAAACACTGTATGAAAAATGAATTGTAAACCAAAAAAAAAAAAAAAAAAAAAAAAAACTTAGCAAAGAACAATAAAAAGTATTCCTTTTACTTAAAAATGCTTTCTTTTTCTCATTTTCTATACTTTAAAGAGCTGATTCTTATTTCTGTATTTAGCCAATTAAATATTATTATCTGATTCATTCTAGTTATTGGAGTGGACATCTACTTCTTGTCTCTTGTTACCACGCCTCCATTAAGGACATAAGATTTGTTCTAGCTAGTGGCATAGACTTACTAATCAAATAGAGCGTCCTTACTCACAATAGTACCGTAACTGAGCCAGGGTATCAAAAGATGCGAATCAACAAAGGTTCGGTGGTGGTTCGAAGATGTACCTGATCCAGAAAGATTGGACTACTTGTTCCACTGAATGGAAATATGCTTGTCACAAATGCTATATAGTTATGCTATAAATTATTATTTTTATTTCAAAATTTATACTTTTGCACTTTTGGTGTACTCCACAAAGAAGTAATATAATTGACTAAAACTGATAAGTTTGGATTTCTACCTAGAACCCGTTTGAGTACCCTTTTTGTAGCTGTTTTTGAATGTGAATTAGATTTTTCTGACAAATATCTATTTTAGTGTTGATCTAAAAGGTGGCTAAAGAACCTTAGGAATTCAATAGAAGGAAAGGTATGTATAGTGTATATGTATAAGAATATGCGTGGGTGTTGGACCCATCATGAACATGATAATCTGTGCTGTGTACACCCCAAATAAATGGGCAGCAAAGTTTCAATTATAGCAAACTTTGATGACATTATTATAGTATATATACTCATTTTTTTTAGTGGGTGATAAAACTTTGAAACAGATGTGGTTCTTTATCCAATGCTTAAAAATGATTGGTACTCAATGTCTGGGGATGGGTTGTGTACTTTCAGGTGATTATAGTTTTTATATATATATAAATGAAGTTTGTGCAAGTTGATACAGAAGCTCATAGGCCACGCATCTATCAAAAATAAAAAGAAACCGGAGACTTGATCAGTTCTTTACAATATAACCGTTAACGGTCATTTGTTTTGCCGAGTTAATAGTTCTTGTTGCACTGGTCGTAGTTGTTTGAATATTTCAATACATAATGTAGGAAGAAAATAAAACTTGTGCTGAACTTGTCAGTAGAGACAATACAATAGATGTGTCTGTTGACTTGTCTGTTGACCACGACGGCTCAATAATGCTGTGTAGAATAACCAGTGTGTAGCTAGACAGACAGCTGTATATCTTTATGGCCTTATGGCCACGACTCTTAATAAACCTATAAGCTTTTAGATCATTTGTGGACACTAAAGTACTGTTTTTGACAGTATGCTCTACCCAGCTCACAGCCCTTCTAATCAATTGAAGTATATAGATTTTGTATTCTTACCCCGAGAATCATAGCAGCTTTGGTATTTTTGTTTTTGTATGATTGTTTTGGCTTATTCTTCTTGTAAGCTGCTTTTTGTGTGTGGAATGTCAATTAGGTATTTCTATTTGCCACAAAAGAATATTCTGGCTTTTCTCTCTCTTTCTCTTTGTCTTATATATACAAGGTGGGACGTATGTGTACCAAAACCAAAACCAAAACCAAAATCAAAATCAGAGACAATGGGTTGGCTTGAAATCCATTTGATCAAGATTATCATCTAGAACCCCAAAATAATAAGTTATCAGAATCAGATTTATATAAGCAATTTTAAATATAATATAGATATATAGATTAAATCCTTAAGAATTTGATATAAAATAGGCATTCTGATGCACAAATTTCCAAAAAGAGAGATATATAGTTGTGATACAAAGTATTAGGCTTATAGAATAAGATATAATAAAATAATTCCGAGGCTTTGGCGGTAAATATTCTATATTTTTCTTATGAATTTTGAGTTCATTTTGCTCATACAATAAAGTATATAAGCTTTTGTTATTTTCTTTATTCTTTTGGGTCATTGTTGTGTTTTCCTGTAAATAAGCCAAGTATAGAAAGGGTGTATATAGCTGCTCTATGCTATAAAGACAGAATAGTCTAACAAGCTTTTTATATATCTAAATAAATCTAATAGAGAGCTTGTATTTGATTTGTGACTCTGAGAAACACAGAAAATTGCCATAGTGAGCAAACGGATTATCAATATTGCCTTGTACACAAATCATTTGGATATTCGACAAGTTCATCAAAGGTCATACCTTGTGTGTTTTAAAGGCGCATTTTGGTTTGCCTCAAGCATCTTTCTTATCTCTCAACACACAACTTGTATAACCGTGTCATCTTGTGAGCATGATCTGAACCTCTTTGGAAAATTTATCAGCTGTTTCCGGGGATTACCTTGTGCTCTTCATCATACACTAACACTCTTGTGCTGTTATTCATTACAGAATAAACCATACTCTATTTTACTCTTTTATATCCTTCTTTTTTTTATTATTATAAAGTTCCTAAAATGAATCAATTCCTTACACTTTTTATATATATTATTATTATTATTGGGCGTAAGTTTAGAAAGATCTTGATGAACATCAAGGGGATACGTAGAATGGCTTATGATAATAAGAATTAAAGAGGATCTGCTTGCATCACTGCAAAGAAAATCCAGGAGACCTTGACCCCCCCAGCTCCTTTCTGATTGAGTGGGGATGGCTAAAAATACATCCTTTTTTTTACTAATATTATCAAACACAGATATATATATATATATATATATATATAAAAGAGTAGGTACAGAAGATGAACCCCACAAATCCGGTGTTTCAACAAAGTTATTTGATCGGTGATTAGGGCATTGATTATGATTTATGATTTATGATTTATGATTTATGATGGATATTTCTACAGAAGTGTATATGTATGTGTATGTGTATGTGTATGTGTATGTGTTTGTGTTTGTACAGCAGTAAAAGGAAGAAAATTATCTAGATGTATATGGAATATAAATAAAAAGGGAGAATCATGTGTGTGTATATACAATTAAATGGTATCATAGAGACTATAAAGACTTAGACCGGAATACATGCGTTTCCATAAGCCCTGGTGATCAACCATTCTGCACCTTGATCCAATCGTCGCTCGAATGAACAACGTGCGGATTCATGGAAGAAGCCTGTCCAGTTGAGCGCATTCCAGACAGTGTCTATTTCAGGACGTGCCTTAAACATGGCAAGCGCACCAAAAAGCATGCGCTCCGACAGAGCAAGAGTCCAGTTTCCATTCTTAGGATCGGAAAAACAAGCCGAAAGAATGGTTTGGACAACGAATACAAGCGTGGATGCCAATGAATTGGTAACAGCAGCCACACCAGCCTCGAGGCTTTTCCAAAAACATTCATGAACACGGTGGAGAGTTGTGTAATTGCTGATGGTCGGAATCGTTTTCTCAATCTGACTGCTCTTAGTTGCAAAATTCTCACTTGGCCGAATGATGCACAGGATATCATTGCCAATATTAACTACCGTAAAGTCGAACCAGTCGTAGTTTGTGTTGTAAAAATCACACCGGACCTGGAACGAAACCATCGCAAGCTCGGCAGCACTCAATCCCCCGCAAAGTCTCCGAACATCATCAGGGTGGACAAACCGCATCAAGGGTAATCCGATGCCGTGTGTCCAGTTCGTCTTTTGGTCATAAAATGCCTCGATTGTTCCATAAGTTGATAGTCGTGCAATGCAATGGTCGACCGGGTTATGGCGAGCAAGGCTATCTAGAACAGTTACGTCTGAACAAACAATGTCGATCTCTCTATCGTCTTTCTCGGAAGCGTGGCTGCAGATACAAAGTGTAATCTCTTCACGAGTAAAAGGGTTCGCAAGTGAGACATAGGGAGATGATTCTGCTGTCGTCCACAGCTTGTTGATGTGTGCCTGAACTGGGTCAAAGCCAGTGATGTCGATCCATTCTGGAGTGACATGGGTTACAATGCCATCCTTCACAGTCAAACAAGCCATGGAGCGCAAAGGGCAAGAAGTAGCGGTGTGAGCTGACATGGTTTGAGAAATGAAATATGAAATATGAAATATGAAGGGGAAGAAACAAGGAGAAATAGAAGAAGAAGAAGAAGAAGAATTAATATATATATATATATATGAAAAGGTTATTGAAATATCACTATTAATTTTATATATTTATATATTTTGTACACAAGCTGAAAGGAAAATGATAATAATGTTATCCCTCATTGATTCTCCGGTCTGCTTTCCCCACAATTTTTTTTTGCAGTCTTTGAAGCACATGATCGCTATGTAGTGCCAATACAAGATATAACTTGAAATGCGTTGTGCAAGATTCTCATTGGCCAAATTGACTATGCTAGGGATACTTTGGCCTGGTCCTCTTTGGGAACACAGACGGGGTGACTGTTGGAATAAGGGTAGATATAATAGCCATAAAAGGGCGTGTCATAGTATACTAGAGAGGAGTTCTCACGTGTGATAGGATAGTAGGGGTGGTAAGGACCGTGTCCGTAATCGCAAGGTACATAAAGCCCTGTCTTGCTTAGGTCTGTGCTGGCTAGTAATATCCCCCAGTTTTCATAAGTAAATGAATGATGTCACACACTTTATATATATATACTTATATTTACCTTGTTTTGTGCAAGAGATCTGGGTGTCATTAGCCTAAAAGATTAAAAACAGACACAAGCATATATACAGGTGGGCACACACACTCTTGGTTGGTTCCTTAAATCTTACGACAGTTACTTACCGTCACATTAACCCCATCGTGATATACAGCTGGAAAGGGCACAGCTGGGTAACTCACACATGTCATGGGGGATTCTACTGTGACAGTAGGACATGATGTGACTGTGGGTGGAACAGGCAAGTAGAAATAAGGTTCGACTGCTAAAGGAGTACCATGCGAGGCAGAAGAGCATTGGCCAATCGGATATCCTGTGCCACTTGGGACAACTGGCATATACTGGAATACCGAAGCAGGATATCCCATCCCCGGGGGATAGGTCTGTTCTGAAATATGTCCGGCCCGGCTGTGGTGAGAATTGTAGTGATCTCGGTACGCCACCCGCAATTCTTTCTCTTTCCATTGGAAGGTATTTTCATGTTCAATCGCATCTGTGGCCTCTTTTCCGGACTTATATTTTATAAAGGCATACACGCGTTTATGACCTTGATAGACTGGCTTACGGATAATACGGGAGTAAATGATTGTTCCGTACACCCCAAACTTTTCGGTCAATTCTCCAGTGGTGGTGTCTTCGTGTAAGTTCCCAATAAAGATGCTTGTTCTGTCAGTATATGAACACCGTGACTCTGGGTCCTTTGAATCCAAATTAGAAGCCCATTCAACTGTCCATCTTTCAGTGAATGGAGGTGCCCTAAGAATCTTTTATATATGTATATATATATATATATATCAGTGCTTATTATCAAGACACATTAAAATCAGTAGAATAATATAGAGAATCTTACTAGGAAAGCTTTAATGGCATCGTCGCGGTAATGATATTTTACAAATGCACAATATTTTCGACCCCGAGGATGCAGAATTGTGATGTCTTCAATTTCCCCATGCACAGACACTTCTGCACGGACTTCCTGAATGTTTCACAAGCAGATAAACATAAACATGTGTGTAGGTTATAATGTTTTTAAATGTATATATATATTAATTTTGTATAAAGCAAAAATAAAATAAAATAAAACAGTTGATCTTGGACAACAAAACAGCAATTTGTTTTTTGTGTATAAAAAGTTCTACTTACTTCTTTGACCAACGGTCCTTTTAGGGACCCAAGGCACAAAGTACGATTAACGCGCGCCGGCTCACACCTAATATTGCGTCCATCAAGAATCGTACCTGGGCCAAGTCGCAAGGCATTTTGAGCATCAACGATAGTTTCATATTGGACAAACGCATATGGACGCCCCATCCAATCCTTGAGTACTTTGACATTTAACAATTTTCCCCATCGGACAAAGTGATTTGACACTGATAAGTTCAGTTCTTCGTCATTCTTTTCTTTGGTAAGGCTGTCAAAGTAGAATACCGGTTGTTTATCCATCACAAGACAAGAGGAGGAAGGGGCGGGAGATATTTTTCTTTCCTATTTAAAATTCTATTGTGATGCCTTACCTTGCGACAAATATGCAGGCTGCCGGATCACCTCTTTTATTGGAAGTGCTTGAATGAGATACCTCGCTATCTGATATAGATTCTGTATTTTGATTGGAATCAGCATGGTTATCTGTAGGCTTTATGGGCTTTATGGGCTTTGTAGGCTTTGTATTTTTCTTGGAAGCTGGCCATGGCTCAGAAGCTTTGATAGTGGCTGCATTGACAACTGGGTGTCTATCTTGTGGATTTACTTTACTTTCAGCGTTAACCATGGTTAAGGAGCGAATCTTTTTTGCCAATGGACACTCTTTCATAAGTCAAGTGTTGGCTACTAAAGAAAATATACAAGTATAACAGATTAAGCAGAATAACAGTAACAATAATAATAAAAGAAAAGCAAAGTAAATCAAATCAAATCAAAGCAAAGGAAAGGAAAGCAAAGGAAAGAAGCAAAGTACTTTGAAAGATAATACGAAAAGAAAGAGAGTATTACGCAGCCATCAGATAACTTCAACATTCTACTATCAGACATACATTTGTCAACAGAAGCTACCTTTGATAAAAAAGGACACCCACGTGCTGATTCATGAAATAAATATACTTGTGTGTGTGTGTGTGGAAAGATATACCAAAAGATAGACAGAAGGAATCAAGGTCTGTCGTGGCTTAGCTCTGAACAGTGGTGTGCCAAGCGTGTAAGGCCATGGAGCGAATTACATAATGCCATCTTCTCCTGCTGACCATGCTAACAAACGCGCTTTACCTGCGCGCCATCATATACTTACCGAAACTGTGCGGGCTGCTTTAGAAAGACAAGCCAACAAACGCACAGAGCCAACATTAGATGGCAAAGTTATATTGATGATTCCTCAGGATAATACGATCCCTCCAGATTATATCTATCATAGTCCTCCTACTCAACCTACAGAATCCACAGAACCAAAAATCCCCGAGATTATGCCAACATTCCGCATTCTTGAACCTCCTAAACGCGCACGTCGAAAACCTGACACAAATGAGGTATAATAACCTTCATTTTTCTTTTTAATTCTTTATTTCCCAACATTTTTTTTATTCTTAATATTTATAATTTGGCCATTCTTATGTGCAGCCACCTATACTCCCAATATCTGATGATTACTATCTACGTCGACACCTCAAACACGAAAGAGAAGAGAAAAAACAGAAGAACCGCGAAAAGGAACGGTTACAACACGAACTTCTTCAGCAGGAACAAATGGTGACACGTATCCGGAGTCTTGATAGAAGCACACTGCTGTCGATAGTATCTTCATTGAGGTATCGTGTGGACACGCTTGATCTAGAAGCACTTCATGAGGCCATGTTAGAGGATGCAGAAGAAACACTTCGCCGGTACGACATGCTTGGATTACGCCATCCCAGGATTCAGAAACCAAAGAAAAAGGATCCTATTTCCCAAAATGTTATTGCCTCCACTACTTTGATTCCTGCAAATATACACTCGACTTCAACTGCTAAAAATCCTTCTGTTGTTCCTCCTACCTCTGATGCTGCCGTTACTATTGATACAGACAATGCAATTAATGGTAGTGGTGGTCCAACTTTTGGATCTACTACTGATGTCGGTACTGGTACTGGTACTGGTACTGGTACCGGCGCTTGTGTTGGTGCTAGCGCTGGTGCTGACACTGATATTGTCACTAACCCTGGCAATGGAGCTGGCACTAGAAGTTGTACTAGTGGTGATAATGGCACTGGCACTGTCAACGAAACTGGAAATGTCATTGAAACTATCACTATCAGCAGCATTGGCACTGATACTAGCGCTAATACTGATACTGATGCTTATACTGGAACTGGAACCGGAACTGGAGCTGGAACTGATACTGGTGCTAACATCGAAAAAGTCAATGAAACCAAAAATGACATTGTCACTATCTCTATCTCTGTCCCTAGCCCTGGAACTAGAACTAGAACTAGAACTGGAACTGATTCTGTCAATGATAATATTATTGACACTGATACTGGCACTGGCACTGGCACAACAGCGACTACATCTGCAACAAAAAATGGCAGCTTAACTAGCACGGAGACAGCTCAAAAAGGCAAAGTTACATCAGTTTCCAAGCCTAAATTGATACCAATGCCACTGTCATTTTATGGCTCATCCAAAAATGGCAATTTTCACTTGAGCAGGAGCCATACAAGCAACAAAAATCCATCAATTCGACGTAGTCAACGCCATGTCAGTGCATTTGGGCAAAAATTACCCGAAATGCCACAAAGTGAGTTTGGTCTACCGCGAAATGAATACGGTGAAATGATGAAAGAGAGGACCACTCGTGGACGAAAACAGATTAAACTAGGCTAAAGAAGAGAAAGGTGTAATGTAATATAAAATAAATAATAAGCAATAAATAATGAATAATGAATATAATAAGATGAACCAATGCAATATTATACATGCACACAAATATATATATAAATATATGTATATACATTATATTTATTTATTTAATAGTAGGATGATTGTTCCTCTACAAGGTCTACTTTTAGTAGTTCGCCATGCTTCACCAGAAATGATCTTAGATCTTTGTCATCTACAAACAATCTGAAATGGACCAGAGCAAGAAATGTACGTTCCATTTGATTGATATCCGAGACCGTATAAAGACCATCTGTCATTTCTGATAATTGTTGATTGGTTAAAGCATTTTCTGGGTCATTCATAAACTTGGAAGCCGTGAGGATGGAAGCCAAAAACAATCGATGAGGTGTATCGATATTCCCACGGGCATGATCTGGCAGTTGACATTTGAGTCTAGAGAGATAAATCAGATCTACCAGGCATACTGCTAGTGGAAGCTGCATTTTTTTAAATAGGGTATCGACGAAAGATTTCAAGTTTGGAAGCTTTCGTTGAGCCCAGTGGGATTTCGCATGTTGGTTTGTTTGTGAACATAAAAGAATCGACGCTGCTACATTGGTAGTAAAGGCTACACATGCTGTATAAATGTGTGTAACTTAATGCTTAGTACAGGTTTCTCCCGCTTACACAGCAATGCTTCAGGGTTGTGAGTGCGCACCGAAGCGGTGGTCAACATAGACATACTGAACTCTGAAGTAGACTAATGTGCTAAAGAGTACTTATGGCTGATTCAAGTCTTAATGCAGTTTTTTTTATATACCTTAAATTTGGGCGATGGTAATTTTTTTTGAACGAATCAAAATTGATTTTCAGATGCTTAGCTTACCTTTTTTGGATGAGGCAAAAATAAAAGTCAAAATGAAATGCTCAAAAAAAATCAAAATTAATTCAAATGCATTATATTAGAGAACCCGTTGGGATGTGATATTTTCAAAGACTGCAAAAAAAGAATTATTAGTGAAACCCAGTCAAAAAAAAGAAAAACTCAACCACAGTTGATGAAAACATAAGTACTGTGACAAACATAAGAGAGATACATCTTAATAAACTTGGTTTTCCAAGACTTATTCTCTTAAGTAGATATATAGAGACGACTCTTGACTATATTATGCTTAAGTTTGAATGTGGAGAAACAAGCTCAATTCTTAATAAAGACTTGGTGATGAAATGGCCTCCCTCAGTAAAATTTTACATCTTTTCATTGGAATTTCGATCGCCGCGTAAAGCAAAAGTGAGTGAAAATTTAGAATTTTCACGACAACGGGTTTTCTATTACTGTAAGCCAGACCTCCCATGCTTAATAAAATGCTTCTTACAAACAAAAAATATCACTGTAGGAAATGTCATTTAGACTACCAAACTGGCAACGATCGTCGATAAGTTGCTCGCCTAGCAACATTAATCAATCCTGCCCAAGTCACTATTTATCAACGGTGATTTATTATGGTATGTAGAAGTATATATAATGAGTATACTAAGATTAATGTAACAAGCATCAACTCCCATTATTGTACACAGTTTTTTTTTTTACTTTAAAGAGTCGAGTGATTTGCGAAAGGAGATTCTAGTTGTCTTGGAAACCAAAAAGTAAAAAAAAAAGATACAGCTGGGATTTTGTTAAACTTATCGAACAGAGAAATAATATTAAATGCACATGCTTGCTTGTTAACTATTGGGAATTATCGTAGTATATCGCATTAAGCTGATAGATCGTTCCAGGGCATGACAGTGATAATGGCCTGTAAGAAAACTAATGTTGTCGTCTGAATTTCATTTTGTTTCATCCAAAAAAGGTAAGCTGAACATCTGAATACTAATTTTTATTCGTTAAAAAAAACAAGTAGTCTGAATTTTAAATAGTAACGCTGTGCAGCAAAGTTAAACAACGCGCCTATCATTGGAGCGGTAAAATATACTCGATCTCTTTTTTAAATAAATGATCATTTTTTTTTTCAACAAAAAAAGCAAAAAACAGGGTCTCTTGAAAAAGCTAATTTGTTTTTTGTTTAATAAATGAACATGTTTTAAAGGAGCAAGTCATCAAAACATGACTATTGATTGCTAGCTCATTATACCACAAAAGTTATTGAATTAATTCAGGTGATGTTGTACAAATGTAAACTAAATTTACTATTCTTTATTGATGATAATATTCCCCTATTAAGAAATTTGCTATTGTTCAATATAAAGAAGCTATAAATCAAGCCAACAGGGGAGAAGTTTCACTTGGTTCTCCGCGTTGGCGCTTGAGAACCGAGGAGAACACTCCATTGAACACAAACACTCCCAATCCAAGCATCACAAAGCCAACCAGTTCAAGCCAGCTAAAGTTGTCCCAGCCAAAGTGGATGGCCACTATCCAGATTAATGCAATTCTACAAAACGATTAAGATTTGTCATTATTATTATTATTGTTTAAAATAAACGGAGGTGGGGTCCAAACCACAGCTATGTTCTCTTACCTAGTCATATCCACAGAACTTCCTCCGGATATACCCATCGAAGGGCCAAAGGCAAGACCAAAGAAGTTAAAGGTGGCGACAATAAGAGATAAGGCAATGGCGGACTGCCACAGGGCGGGGTGCTGAATTAAATCAGCATAACCAGCTTTGATGTCCAAAATCTGTCCAACTGTTGATTCAGGATCGTGCACAAGTAGACTAGCAAGTAACACGCCAAGAGCTACCAAAAGACCACCAAAGACAGCCTCGGTACCCATAGCGCGTATAGGATCAAGTTGATACTTCTTCATCAGATATTCTTCAAGGACATATTGAATAGTAACAAAAATCTGGCTGCCCAATAACAGTAGTGGACCTAACCAGCCCTCTTCACTGGACAGAGCCGATGACCATAGAATCATGCCGGTACCAATAAACATCACAAGAATTGCTGGTAGTTCATGGCGCAAGATTCGACGCGACAAGAACAAACAGCCCGAGATGGCAGACAAACCGGTGATGCTGCTTCTCATCATTTGAAAGACAGAAGGCGTGGAATAAATGAGACCAATATTAGCCAACTATTGATTATTATGATTTAAATATCAATAGAAATAATAATAATCATAACCATAGCCATAATGATTGTTACAGTGGCAGTGGTAAAAAAGATCGTGGGATGATGTGAGTTTTCTTTTCATGTAGCTCCTTCTGGTTATATATCTACATTTAAATAATTTCGAGTGCGTTTACTTACTAGGATTGCGGATATATCGCAAATACTGGGAAATATAAAATAAAATGAAGACCAGGCGCATACAGAGGTGCGTTGAATAGGAGGAGAGGACCATTCTTGTTGAGAGTCAGTTGCAGAGTCGAGAGATTGGTGTGGTTGAAGTGATCCAAGTACGGAAGGGTCAAGGAAAGAAGGTGATTTGGTCAACACACGGATCATCAAGATGCAAAGAATCTCGCCCACAAATATCATGATAGTTTGTAGGAGTGGTTGATGGAAGTAGTGGGGTTGATCGCTGCCATCCAGAAGTTGATGATTTTGGAATGTAAGGATCAAGGGTATGCAGACACCTTTTTTGGGTTCAGATTATGAGCACAGAGACATTCGAGAAATAGAGACACTATACTTGCCAGAGACCAGAAGGCCAAGGGTCAGAAGAATGGTAGAATACCCCATGAAAAAGTTAAAAGTTACAAGACCAAGAAAAAGAAGAAAAGAAAGAAATAAGAGGATTGCCAAAATAGACTGTAAATTAAACAACTATAATCTTTCTGCTGCCTGTATCTACTATATTGTATTTGGGTATTAAGCTCAAAGAACAACAGGCTGTAATCAAACGATGTGACCATTCCAAATATTTTATCCTTCCTGGTGTCACCCTATTGAAACATATACTTGTGGTTGCAGTAGACTTTATTGTAGGACCAAGAATTATATATATAAAATGATAATACGCATACACAAACGTAAAGAAAGATTTGAAAAAAAGACAATCCCTTGTAAATGTACACATTTCACTCTTTTATGTTATTTAGACGTTGGAGGGATAAAGCATCTATAAAGATTTATTAGTATTCAATTCCCAAGATTCTTCAACCAACATCAACAATTTTTTTAATAATAGTAAAATAAAACTTACGATGCGGACGCTAGCGCCAAAAACCTTGGGAGGCAAGTTCTTGCGGAAACGGGCCTTGACGACACCGTTGGAACCGTGAGTGCGGGCAATACGACCCCAGATCACACGGACCTTGGAACCGTTGACTTCACGCTGGGCACGGTAAACGTAGGCAATACGCTTGCCGAGGTAGAACTGAGCGTCCTTGGTGGTCTGGACACCTTCGACCTGGATCAAAGAGGTGTTGGGGTTCTGGGCGCGCTTTGCACGCTCGTAACCGAGGACACGGCCCTTGCTGTAAAGACTATAGTATTATGAGTTTCGTGTCCAATGTCGAAATGTAAAGTCCATATTTTCGTCTGTGTCTCTTAAATAATCGTAGTTGGCTGGTTGTCGTCTTGTTCATATGTACTTGTGATTCATTGCATATGTATATTCATCCATCTTCATCCATCTCCACCAAATCGCATCCACCCATCCATCAATCCATCCATCTGTTCAAGTTGTGTACGTACCGTTGAGACATGATGCAACTACACACGAAAGAGGAGGATCGCCTTAGTTTGCTTGCGAGTGGTCTCTAGAGTCACTTTCCCAAAGTTGGGTCAATTTTAAAAATCCGACTTCCTGAACTCTCGATGAGTTTATCTACTGCAAATTACAGGCTGTCACATTTTTCCCGAACCTGAAAGAATTTGGCAGGTCCAGCACAAACTGTATTTCTATTCTATTGTTATTATTATTATTCTTTATTAGTTTCAGCCGCGTTATTACTTTTACCTAAACAAACCAAATCTATACTCATAATGAGCTTCAACAACACCAACTTCACTATCAACGAAATTTGACGATGAGCATATGATTCGCATTGCTCCAGAATACGAGCATGAGAATCCCAAGGTTTCGGAAACCTTTGAAAATGAAGCTGCTTTTGCTCAATGGTTCGAAACCGCTGCAATGAGACATGCTAACTGGAATTTTATCAACACGCATGTGTCTAAGGCTTCCTACAGCACTAGCAACCCGGAAGACGTTTTGCAGACTTTGTACTTGGCATGTGACCATCATGGCCTGCCAAGAAAACATAAGAAAAAGGCTGAAGACAAGCTCAAAACTAAGAGAGTCTGGACGAAATCTATAAAGGATGGCTGTAAGGCCAAGATTATTAAGAAGACCTTCCGTGATGGACAGGTTTCCATCGAGTGCTTGTGGCAACATGACACTCACCAGCCTGAAAAGGTCCAGGATATGGTCCGTTCCAGACTCCCAGCTGAGGTGAAGCAGTGGATTGTTTCCCACGTGGATAACAACATGGATTGGAAGGCAATCAAAACCCTGCTTCGTATCGATCCTCGGCGCTTGGAAGAGGTAGTAAATATAATTTCTTTTTATTTAATTTACTAACTGCTTTGCTCTGTAGCTTGAAGCTGGTCTTGCCATTTCCAGCTTCCCGATGTCTCTGCGCATCAACTACCATGATGTACAGAACGTCATCAATACTCGGCTGAACAAGCTGTCCAGACGAAACGCTGTTGACCGTACCAGTGTAGAGGAATGGATGTCATTCTTGAAGAATGAAAAGGGCTGTCTTGTCCACATGAAGTTCTACGAGGGCAACGGCCCGTACCTGCTCTCCTGGATCTCTCCCTGGCAAAAGAAGGTAATATTTGATTTAATAAACACTTGCAATATAATAATAATAATTTCCAAACAGATTCTTGAGGCAGCTGATGAGTGGTGCATTGACTCCACTCATAAAACGTGCAAGTCTTTGGTGGGGTCAGACAAGCACTCGTATCTCTATATGATTGTTGTAAGAAGCAACATTACAAACAAGGGTGTCCCAGTTTGCTTCTTCATCACTAACGCTGAGCTCACTTCGACCTTGGGACAATAGCTCACTTGGGTTCAGTCAAACTGTGATCTGCGCGTCAAGCGCATAATGATTGGCTGCAGCCCTGTTGAGATGAGTGCTCTCAAGGATGTCTTTGGGCAGAGTTTTCAGGTCCTTTGTACCAGTGGCACATCAAGCGGACATGGGAGATGCACATCAAAAAAAGATGGAATATATGTTAAAATAACTGCTTTAAAATAAAACTAATAATTATTAATATTTATTTGCCATGACAGGTAAAGATTACTGGTGCCACCCATGAGTCGAAGAAGGAACGAGATGCTGTCCGTGTCGGCCTGAACCTTCTGATGCATGCAAAGAGTGAGCTTGTCTTTGAGCAGAAATACCAGGAATTTCTTTCCCGGTTTTCTGAACACGGAAAATTCATTGAGTACATTGGTACACAATGGCACAGCAAGCGTGAGCTGTGGTCAATGACGCGGAGAGAAGTAAGTTAATATAGATGTATTTTCTACTGTTTATTAACTGTCTATTTCTGATATTAGGAGGCCAGGTTCCATACCAACAACCTGGTTGAATCATATCATCATATCTTGAAAGCCTACTACTTGGGTAGTTCAAGAAACTTCTGGGTTGACCGGTTAGTTTATATGTTCTCCTAAGTAGTAGAGCATGACTATAGACAAGAGGGTCTCAAGATCATTTATGGGTTCAAGAAGCTTGTTTTAACACATACCGAAAAGGCAAAGAAGAAGGCACAAGCCATTGCCTACAAAGATACTCTTGGCATGGTCGAGACTATTGAAGACAATTCGGTAAAAAATATTACTTTTAATATAATGAATTCCCTAGTATTAATATCATACTTTTATTTATCTATTTAAGATCTACAAGTGTCGCTCCTTTGCTGACAATTCTGTTTGGTATGAGCTCTTGATCAAAGAGGAAGTGCTGTCAACCTGCTCTTGTCCAAACCCAAATCATTTGTGCAAGCGTATTTTTTTTGGTCTGCAGGATGATGGGACTTCAGTACTATCCGATTAAAGAGCTTCCTATTGTTCAGAATCAAGACGTACAAGCGTAGGAAAGAAAAGAAGTAAATGCTGCAGCACAGGATAAGTTGCGCTGTCTCGAGTTTACTGAGATTCAGAAAAGCTTGCTCAAAAAAATTGAGCAAGCTGTGGAAAAACGAAATGTCATGTCTATTGACATTCCCTCTGGAATGGACGTTTCTGTTCGTATCCTGAGGGATTGTTTGTCTTCCTTGGAAGAAGCAGAAGTTGCTCCCCAGCAGAGGTACATTAAGGAACATTTAAAGCATACTTTATTAATATTTATTCTTTTATAAATTTATTAATAAAATCAAAGAACTTTGCAATTTTACCATCCTTTTGTTGACGAAAATTATAAAGTTCAAATGAACAGTAACTGTTTATACTTTGTAGCAATTAAAGGTTTCCCAAAAAATACAGCAACATTACTTCTGATAGGGTTGATATAAAACTTTATTATAAAAACAAAAACAACACCTAAAATGCTGCGAGCAAGAGTTTTCTAAAGAGATGATATATCTTACAATAGACTTAATTGGTGGTTACAAAATAAAACAAAATAAAACAAAAGAAAAGGTAAATAAATCAACGAAGTTTAAAGTGGTTATTGAGCAACTTAGCGCTAGACAGATGCATTTTTTTTTGAATAAGTATAGGTGCTCTCAGAATTGTTTTTTGGTAAAGAATTGTTTATCGAAAATCAATAACGTTCCTTTTTTAGAAGAGTGAGATGTGCCAAATAAATGTGTTATCGTCAGTACTGTACTCTAAAGATATAAACTTATTTTAAAGTATGTTAAAGGAATATTTTTTTCTTGTGCCTTTATTACTAAGAGAAAACTTGTAATATTCAGCTTTGAGCAAATCTCTTGGTATAAGATAGTATACTGTACACTGACCTTGAATAAGTTTACGTATATTACCAAAAAGGAAATTTTGAGAAAAAGCACCCATTGTTGTTTTTATTTATTTTTTCATTCTTTTTCTCAATCAAATCTTCTCATGTCTCCTAAAATCATTAAACAATCTCGTAAAAAGAGTCCCGAACTTTCAGATTACATGAAAGGCAAGATTGTGGGTGCTTATGACTTTGGAATTCCCATGGCTAAGATTGCGCGCAAGTATGAGCTACCCTACACGACAGTGACAACAACCATTGAGGGAGTGAAGAAAACGGGTACTGCCCTTACCAAAAAAAACGTGAAGGGAGACCTGTTCTCTTGAATGATTGTGATTTGAGAGCTCTGGGAAATATTGCGCGCAATGACCCAACTGCAACATTAGACATGATTACAGCTGAAATTCAGGAATCTTCAGGTGTACCCATCAAGAGGGATGCTGTTCGTAATTCCTTAAAAAAGATTGGTTTACGCTCTTGTGTTGCTGCAAAGAAGCCTTTGCTAAAGGAAAGGCACATAAAAAACAGGTTAAAGTTTGCAAGAGATGCTCGTCGGCGCAATCAACAGTGGAATCGGGTAATCTGGAGTGATGAGTCCAGATTCATGGTTTATCCAAGGGCAGGAAATGTGCGTGTTTGGCGCACTCCAGCACAGAAATATAGAAGAGGCTATGTACGTCCAAGAGTACAAGGCGGAGGAGGCTCAGTGATGGTCTGGGGGTGCATTTGGGCTGGTGGAATGGGAAAACTTGTAATTGTCGATGGCACGCTAAATCAGACGAAGTACATAAGACTCTTACGACTTCATTTTATGCCCTGGTTTCGACGCCTTAAGCAAAGGAAAGATGGCGAGTTCATTTTCCAAGAAGATAATGCACCCTGCCATAAAGGTATTTTGGCAAAAGAATACAAAGAAGAGGTGAATCTGCCAGTGATGGCATGGCCAGCAAACAGCCCTGATCTGAGCCCAATAGAAAACATTTGGGCATACTTGGAACGCCAGCTGAGAGCTAGAAGGGTAAAGCCAACGAATTCACACTCGTTGGCCAGAGCTCTTCAAGAAGAATGGAAAAAAATACCGAAGAAAGTAGTGAAAGCACATTGCATGTCAATGCCAAATCGAATCAAAGAACTTAGAAAAAATAATGGATTCCATACCCACTATTAAACTTTCTAATAAATTACATATACCTATTCACATAGCTAATATATATTACTCATAATTATTTCAGAGCTCTAGCTATACGTTAAGATGATAAAAAGATGTAAAGAAGTTGTATATTTTCATTGAAAAAAATCGGGATTTTAAAAAATACTTAAATTAAATATGGGTCAGTGTATATTGTTTGAGTAGAAAACTACCGGTTGATATAGTAAGTGAGATCCTGAAAATAAGATATAATAGTAAGATAAAAACGATTCTCAAAGGCTATGCTGATAATGATGAAAATACACTTATATTTGGACATCAGAAATATTTTATACCTGCTCTCTAGCACGGGTAAAATGTACGGGCGTTAAACATATAGTTCCTTTTTTCGTAAAAATATACTTCTAAAAAAGGAACATCATTGTCTTTCGATGAAGAATTCTAATCGAAAAAGAATTCCGAGAGCACCTTTATCTCCCACTTTCAGTCTATTTTTTACTGTGTGACTCTGAAGAAGGCAGATAAAACAATAATATTTTTATAAAGACTTGTACACCTGGATTAGCCTTCTTTTTCGTATATTATTAACTTTCTTTAAAAAAAAACTATTTCAATATTTTTTGCTTCAATATAATATTTATATAATGTATCGTGCACCATCTCGAAATCAAGAGATATTTAAATCAAATATTTTAGCTATATCTGAATCTGGTCGAAACCCCATGCCACACGAGATTGGCAGGGCCATTGTCAATGAATTAAAAGTAAACCAAAATTACAAGGGAGCTGAAGAGCTATTCCAGGATCTCATTAAGAGAATGAACATTGTCATCAGTGATTCAAGTGGAAATAATACAAAATCTATTGGAGAAAATTGTCGATTTATAGATGGAGATTTATTTCGAAAGGCAATCGCTGCTCTCGTACGCTATGCTCCTAATCCTCAACTAGCGCTTAACTATACCACGTTTTACATGCGCGACATTGAAGAGCCTCTCCGAACCCAAACTTCAGAGAATTTTGTGCTTGTTAATTTGATATATGTTTACTCAAAGTCTAAATCAAGTACCTACCTGGAAGATGCGTTGGATTTTGTCAAGCATGGTATTACACGTGGTCTAGCTATACAAGTGCCTCAAGGAGCCTCACGCAGCTACAATGTTTGCCCAAAAGTATTTGACACCGTCTGTCAACCAGTCCTACGCTTTCATAAAGTCCAAATATCAAAGGACAGAAGATGTATTGAACCTATAAGTAAGCTATATTAATATATGCTCGTAAATATCTTACAAAATCAACTGTACACTTTTTGACATCTTGGGTTGACCAAAGTCGATCCTATGGTTGGTTTACTGACAATATACATATATAATAATCCATTTGCACAAAAATAGGTGATTCGGGAAGAGAGAGAGAGAGGGATTTGTGTATACAAAAACTTGAGGATAGGTAGTTTGTGGATACTAGGACAGTCTTGATAAGCTTGAATTGCTTCTTGCTTAGCTACACACCATAAATAAAGAATAGTTTTTTTTTAAAAAGAAAAGTTAGTTTCTACTCAAGAGAGCTCAGAATAGAGGCTGTGGGCGTTATTAATATTCTGGCTATAATTATCTGTAAATCTAAGTTAGTGCTCCATATTTTGTCTGGTATACTAGTCAGATAAAAATAGTTTTTGTGGGGTCTCAAGACATTTTATGCTTAACAATATAGGCAACTCAATGAGAGCCGGAGAATAACAGGGGCAGAATAAAAGGAACCATTTATTTGGACGCAAAGTCCTTTACCGTTATAGAAGAATCCTACGTCCAAGGACGCTACAAATCCACACTCTTTTTATTAAAGTAGTCTTGTTATAATAGTAATTGTTGATCGTCAGGGACCAGATATAATTATTGGATTTTTTGTCACAAGTCATATTAAGGTGGTCTGGTAAAATAAAAATGTTGACCGCCTAGGATTAACGTTACAGAAAAGACAAATTCAAAGTGTAGGAAAGGTTTCTTTGGTTGGTGGGATACTAGAATTAACATTATCAGCTTCAATAAAGTTGAGGATTAACCTATGTGTTACATAAAGATAGCTACAGTGTGATCCAAATAGGTTTTGCTATTAAAATGTGTGAAAGATCAATCAGCAGTGGCAAACCTACTAGACAATTTATCTACCGAACTTGATAAAGAGCATTTTTATTTTTATTATTATATTTTGCTAAACTTCCTCTAATATAACCTCATCTGCCTCTTCTTCTAATTTCGCATCCCAAGGAGAGGCAGCCGCCAACCACTACTCCCACAGTCTCAACAAGAGACAGGTATGCACTAAACCTCGCTCATTTTAAAGAAAGCTTAATTGACGAATTTCTCTTTTGGTTGAAGTTTTCAAGTACTTAATGGATTACATCATCTGGATCTTGTTCTTATCTGTAAGCATTGTGAGTAGCTTTAATTCCCTTGTTACAAAGCTCTATAATAAAATGCATTTTGTTGTTGTTATTCATGCTTGTAAATAGATAGAAAGATAAAGGTATATACTCTGGTGGCATTTTAGTATAATGCAGATATTCTGTGCAACTGACTTCAGGGACTGTCTTTTTCAATTTCAGCAGCTACTATAAACAGTAACAAAAAATTTGGATGGTCGACCAGTTTTTACCGGTCGACAACAACTAGGTGAACATCTACTGTAGCCAATCCTTTCCTTTGTGTTTGTTTGGACTCAATCGTTCGCGCCACATCCTGTTCTTATTGGCCAACTTATGACCGATCCCTCTGTACAGCCACACCATCTCAATGAGGCAAACCTATATTCAACATCTCTTGAGGATCCAGTTATAATAGACCATACTACTGATATAGGCCCTCGTTCACAAGCAGTACCCCAATCAATGCAACCTCAGTATGATACGATTAAAAACATTGATTATCAGCAACTACCTCATCACCAACACCAACACCAGCAGCAACAGTCTCATCCTCAACAACACATAGGATATCCTATGGTATGATTTCACTCTTACTATTTATTCATCCATTAGCACAATAGCTTTTTGTATCACCACTAGCTACCTTTGCATTTATTTTGTCCAAGTAGCCTATGCTGGGGTTTCCTTCGCGGTATATGACTTACCATTCAATCGAGCAGCATACTATTATAGTTCCTGAACCAGCTGACGAACCACTTTATGTAAATGCAAAACAGTACCACCGTATCATCAAGAGAAGACTTGCTCGAGCAAGACTTGAAGAACTCACCACGATTGCAAGAGGACGAAAACCGTATTTACATGAGAGTAGACACAAACATGCTATGAGAAGACCACGTGGCCCTGGTGGTCGCTTCTTAAGTGAGTTTACTGATTGATAATTTCGAGCGCTTTGCTAATGCATTTGAATTATTCGTAGCTGCCCAAGAGATTGCCGAGTTTGAAAGGTCTTCCAAACTTCCTGGTAAGGCCCAAGAGAATAATCCAAACGCAGCTGACTTACGGGATGACTAGAGAAAACGAAATAATGCACGGAAGGAAGATAAAGAAAACAAAAGGGAAGGCTAGAATCTCTTTTGACATGTACATATAAAACTAATATATTCTTTTTTTTAAAAAAAAAGAGAAAACCAAACACTTCATTCTCATCATCCCTTTTGTTAATAAAATAATACTTATTATAAGAAAGAGTTTGAATGTAGTCTGATGCTAATCATATTTGTTACTGTGAAAGTGATACAAAACCTCTGCAACTGGAATCATTAGAACGTTAACAGCGAGATACGTATTGCGTCATCTGAATTGTGGCCTCTGTCGTTTCGATGTGAACACACTTGTGCTGATCCTCATTGGATAAATACAGTGAAACACATTTGTAGGGTACATATTATATAATGAAAAATAATGGCAAATTGTTTAATATGTTACTTAATAATTTAATACTTTTCTGTACTGTTTATTGGAAAAGAAGATCCATTCATGATAGTTAGTAACTCTTAAAAGTGCGGCTTGCATGTTTAAACTGTGTGCCTTGTATAGCGTTCGCTGTATACAGATGTATCTGTAAATAAATAAAGTCCCAATATCATTTTTTTAAAAGATAATAATAATTATCAAAGAATAATATTAGGCAGGTCATTTTCAAGATGTTTTATTGTTTTGTTTTGTTTTTCTTAACCCCCCCTCTAATCTACATACTTGACAAAGCCAAGATTCAAAGTACATGGTACTGAAATCTTTGGATTTATTTGATCAAAAGTACTTTACGAGATAGGATTAAGTAATTTTCTCGCTTTGGGATTAGCATGTGTTATAGTTATGAGCCAAGAAAAAGGAAAAATATAATACTCTTATGCATTAAAGCAGCCAGCTTTAAAGAACACTGCCAAGTATTGCTTAAGACTAATCAGAATTTATTTCTGCAGCCATTGAAACCATTTCGCCACTATATCATTGGTTTCGATATTATCACTAGTGTTTTATATATACATATATACAAACATATAGAATGAAGTAAATAAGCTAATTATTATACCTATTTATCGATAAAGTACAAGTTTTTAAGCTATAAACATATTCTATTGCAGCCCATTGAATGGATATTACAAAAATTGTGTTACTTGGCCTCTAAAATTCATGTGTAAATCCAGGTCAACTTTAATTGCCAAAAGTGGCACTCAACTTCCCTATCTCGTACTGAATATCACACCAAAGTTCCACAAAAGCCGTTGTATTTTGGACAAAAAAGCTGTTACATAACATATTGAAGAAATCATACATAATGAATTGCTCAGATAAATGAGTTGAGAGGGTAATATTTTATATTAAATTACTTTTGCTATACATACAATTAAACACATAAAAGTATGTATATATATCTTTTTTGGGTTTACACAGTAGTCTGTTGAAAGATATGTTGTATTCATGTCGCCAAGTATTTTACCTGGTTCCGATTCCATCCTGAAAGACACCCGATAGTATTATGTATGATCAATGAAAGACATATTATAAATAAAACATCAATACTTTTTTTTTTATATTTTATATTTTTATTTATTTTTTTGGGGATTATCAATTAAAATCAATCAAAAAATATACATTGTGCCTGTTCTCTTTTTCTTTTATACTTCTTTAAATACTTTCTCAAGTATATTTCAGCGCATACACAAAACTTCGGCGTGACTTGCTAGACTCATTATTACATTAACAGCTTCCTCATTTCTTTTGCTCACTCTATATTTTGTTTGCCTGTGTACGCTATCACCCAAACCAATTTCCATTTGATACTACTCTATTGATTTCTTCCTTATGTCAAGTCCAGACTCGGTATTTCAAAAACCTGGTCCCCAGCCAACTACGCGACGATCAAGTGTCATTCCAGATGATGATGTTCCCAATCTCGCTGTGCGATGGTAAAAGTTCGTTTTGAGATTTACTGAATCTTATATATTCTCTTTGAAGGTTTCATGCGATAGACAGTCCTATAGTAGACCCTATCTCACTACGAAGAGCAAAAACCCTCCCTCGCAGTGCAACAACTCCTATCCCAAAACTCAGAACACCTTCTAAGAATTGGATGCCCTTTTCGAAGCGCGACTCGATAGCCCTCGAGAACGCTTACCAGCTAAAGGTTGTGCTATTTTAGTCAATTAAAACCTATTACTTTCAACTAATATTCATTGTAACTTACCTAGAGCCCAAATTCTAACTCTAGCGTCACAGTCAATGAAGATCATCTATTTGAAGTAGATGTGGCACGACGTATCATCAGTCCAGTTTACTGGGAGGGGCCTACATTTGAAGTCCGAAGAGCCACTTGGTTTATTCAAGGCGATGGATTTAAATGGATTCCATGTGAAGAAGTCCTGGCTGAACAGATTGAACTTGGATACTAGTGAGTCAACCTTTCTAAGAAGTTTTATAGTCACCAGAAATCTATTTTGAACTAAACAATTCAAAAAATAATTAGTAAGCACAAGCCTTATTTGGTCCCAGTTGAGGAAGTAGATCCATTAACAGATCCTTCAGAGTCCAATGGCGATGAAAATGCAAATCAAGCTGCCCTGGAACAAAAAAGACTTGAAAAGACTCTCTCTGAGAATTCGGTTGAAAAGCAATGGAACCTTTTGGGTAGCTATATTGGACAATATATTGTATATACTGGTCCAAGTACTGCCTGGCTATTATAGTATGTTGATGAGCAAGACTTTGTTTATTTGACACTAATGAATCCGAGTAGTGACACAACTGGCGGAAAGATTGCAAAGACAATTATCACTCGGTTAACAAACAACCAAAACTTGGGTGGCACACGGTTATTACGCGGGTATCCAGAGGTTGAGAAACAAAGCCAGTCTACACCCCTCACCCATTCAGCACCTATACCTCACAAGGATGTCAATGCTGTAGATATTAGTGAACTTGCCGAAACACAGTCAAGAGCTATTAAAGATAGAGTTGAAAAAGATAGAAGTTTCCGAGAGAGAGACACCAATCCCGGGGATGGAAAGTGTAAAGAAAAGAATAAAGCCAATGAAGACATGCATCGAGAAGCCAACGATTATTTGAACGAAGATAGTGAAGAAGAGTTAAGACCCATAGATCACCTTATATTTGTAGTGCACGGGTAAGTAGATTAAAATACATTTTAAAAATTGCTTTTAAGTATTAATTACAAAAAATAGCATCGGACAAAGAATGGCAGAGAGAACAGGACAGAATTTTGTACACGGTAAGATAGTCAAATGTAGCGAATGATGTATCTTAATAAGTTAAAATATTATTGCAGATGTCAACATGTTGAGACAGACACTCAAGACTGCCTTCCCTACCGCGGTCAGTACATTACCAGGAGATACTCCTGTAAACGGTATCCAGGTATTACCGATCTTGTGGCGCCACGAGATCCAGTTTGGAATGGCCAGCGAAGAAGAAGAAGGCAAGGAGTCTGATCTCGGTATGCCCGATGGTGATGATGGGTCCCCAACCCTCGATGAAATTACACTTGATGGTGTGCCCAATATTAGAATGATTGTTTCGGATGTTCTTCTCGACAGTAAGTCTCTCCCAAAAAATGGGGAGGTCTTTTAGCTAACTGGCTTTTGCTTTAAAATCTCAGTCCCTCTTTATATGACCCATAACTACCGGGACCAGATGGCCCAGGCCATTACAAACGAAATCAACCGTATCTACGCCACATTTTTAAAGCATAATCCTGGGTTTGAAGAAAAAGGCAAGGTCACTATCCTAGGACATTCTCTGGGTGTAAGTATTTGCCTTAAATTGTAATTTAAGAAATATGTACCTTTTTTTTTAAGACAAAACTCTGTAGTCTCTTTTGGCATTTGATATTCTTACTTCACAGCCAATCCCAGGCTCAACGTCTTTGTTTTCAAAGATTACGGACAATCTTATGGGTTCAGGGGAGAAGAAAATACCTTTGAGTTTTCCGGTACAAAACTTTTTTGCACTTGGATCACCACTTGGAATAATGTTACTTCTTAGAGGCCTCAAGATTGCCTCCCGTAAATCGCTTGAACCTGGACAACTTCCATCTGATCAATCACCTGTAACATTTTGTTATCCTGCTGTCGAAAATCTTTATAATATTTTCCATAAGGTATTCCTTATTTTATACGCAATTACCTTTTATTGATTTTATTGTAAATTTTTATATACACATACATTAGTCAGATCCAGTGGCATATCGACTTGAGCCCCTTATTGCACGCCATTACAGTGTAAAGCTGAAACCAGAACAGATTCCCTATATTAAGGGAGGTCTCAAAAGTGTGATTGATGCCGGATTTCATGTAGGAACGGATATTGCCACACGTGCAGGAGCAATGTACGAGTCTATAAAATCCGGGTTCACCAGCAATGTTTTTATGCGTGGTCTTGGCCTTGCGCGTCCTTATGCAAGCGAATCAGATATTAATTCCCACAGCTCGCCCCATTTGACGGCATCATCGAGTGAGCCTACAGATATGTCCCGATCGTTACAACACCAACAGCATGTTCGACCAAATAAACCCACGGATCGCTCGGTACAAAATCCGCGATCAATTGACTCAAGTGGTGCAAAGAAAATGTTACAGCTTAATCCATCTGGACGAGTCGATTTCTGTCTTCAAGAGGGGATACTCGAGAATCCTTATTTAAGTGCCCTCAGTGTCCATCTCTGCTATTGGCAGGTAAGACTTCCTAATTTATATTTCATAGCACATTAACAAAATCTTTGATGCTTCACTATAGGATCTTGATGTTGCTGCATTCTTGATTCGAGAGGTCTATAGAAAGCATTCACAGCATGTCAAATAAATTCATTGCACTTTTTATAAGCATTATAACCTCATATAATTTTACTACAGATAGGGTTTGGGCATAGAAAGTCCTCTTTGCTTAGGATTATTAGACATAATATTGTGTACATTCTAGTAAAAGTTTAAATTGATTGAAATTAATCAGCACATATTGACGAAGGATTTGATATTGTTAAACTGATATGATTTATCCCAGAAACTTCTCCATTTGTTTTCTTTAGAAAATATTATTCATAGAATAAGGATATTAGGTGTACAGTATGATCCTGCCCGCCAGTATGCTAATTATGAAGATAATAAAGAGGATATTTCATATGTGTATATGTATGTGTGTGTGTTCATGGTGTATTTTAAGTAAGTTTCTCTTCTCTTCTGTTTTCTTTCTTTTTCTCAAGACATCTGCTTTTGTATTTTAGTTTCCAAATGCCTTTGCAACCCTGTCAGCTACGGCTGCCTCGGGGTTGGAGCCAGGAAGAGGAGAGTTGGGATCATATGGCTTGGGAAGTTCCAATCCAACACGATGAGCTGACATTTCAATACGCTTCTTCTGTTCCAAGACAATGGCAGCATATTGATCGCGGAGAATCTACAGAAAAAATATAAGCCAATATGTACTTTTCACTCGATTAACACAGTCATGGTTATATATATATCTATATATTTGCCTTGTGTTGTCTTGAACTCTTCAAAAAGATAAGAACATTGTCTGCATTCTGAACAAGGGCCGAGACCTTTTTGGGATCTGTGACATCCTTGTTCTGGCGGAAGATCGACTTGAGTTCTTTAGCAAATGTGTCATTGTTGGCACCTTTGGTATACTGTTTCACATTAGGTTAATACAGAATATATTAGAGAATAGAAGGATCAAGATTCTTACTTGAATGTTGACTTCTCTGAGAAGATGACGATAGGAATTCAAGACTTGAGACATGATGTATAATATGAAAAAATACGGAAATGTGAAAATCAAACTTGGATGGAAATACAAATATAAAGGAACGGCTGCAAGTCACAACTTCCCTGGCCATATTCATTTTAACGTTTTAATGTATTGGCTTGGAAACAACCTGTCGTGAAAGAGGATGAGTGCCAATATGAAACAATCAATTGAATAAAAGAAAAACTTGCTATAAAAGTAAATCTAAAACATCTATAATTTTTTTTTTAAAAAAAGGGGGGGTGCTGGTTGGGGCGTGGAGTCGTTATTCTTGACGATCTATTTTCACAATACACAATTTTCTCTTGGCCATTGATGCGCCGCTCTCTAGACCCCCGCGTTAAAGTGTAATGCTTCTCTGGAAACCAAACGCATTTTCTGTTACTGGGTTATGACGCAAGGTCTTAAAAATGATAGTACATAATTATATGCAATTTAAATAATATATATAAAGGTAGAGAATTTTTGATCTGGAGTATCCTTTACTTCCCAATAACTTTGATATGCCTGAAAAAGTACCTGATTGGGCCAACAAACCCATCTTGGGATTTTCAACTTGGTCAACCCAGATCCTTGATGACGTTCCCGGCTACGGTGGTAAACATACTGCACCATGGTAATTTTTTAATCACGATTGTTATAATCGACAATAAGTAACAATGCTATAGGTTCAATGATAAGATCATTCGAGAGATCTCCGATGTAATGAAAGCCAAGATGCCTCAGTATCAATACATCAATCTGGACTCTGGATGGTAAAGCTAATGGTCTTATTCGACAGTGTTTTGAATATTAATCAATCTTAGGAGTGAAGGTTGTGATGAGTTTGGACGGTGGGACTACCGCCGAGATTTATTTCCTCACGGGATTCGTGCATTGTCGGATTATTTGGCTAGAAATGGACACAAATTAGGATTGTACATATTGCCCGGTATTCGGAAAGAGGCTATAAAACGCAATGCACAAGTAAAGAACACCGGCGTCTATCTCAAAGATCTTGTCCTAGAAAAACGCCAAGGAAATGGATTCAAGGGCTCTACCTACATGCCTGACAAACACACGGATATAATCCAAAAGTACTACAATTCAATTGCTGAACAGTTTTCCGACTGGGGGGTCTCATTTGTCAAAGTTGACGGATGTGGTCCAGGAGGAGGAGATCCGTTTTATCCAAATCAGTCTCCAGACAACAGAGCTTGTTTAAGGATGTTATCGAACGCATTTAAACAACACTCCATATGGCTTGAGATTTCTTGGTACATGGACAGTGATTATGCAACAGACTGGGCAGAGATCGCAAATGGGGCCCGGATCTATATAGATATCGAATCTTATTCCACAAAGACCATGACTTCATCTCACCGCGTTTTTCAACGAATAACCCAGACAGCAAACTGGGCAGATCTTCAAGTAATCGGTCCTCGACATGGATTTTTTTTGGATTTGGATGTCGTTGTCGTAGGGATGACAGTGGATGGAGTATGCGTAGATGGTCTGGATAATGACGATGTTCGACTTTCTTATATCTCCTTTTGGGCGCTCGTTAGTTCTGTGTTCTGTATTGGGGCTGATCCTCGTTGTATTCCAGAAAAGTATCTCCGTATGCTCAACCATCCTGTTATAATTTGCATTCACCAATCAGGGATCATGGCTCAGCCCATCCGGTCTGGGAATGCTTGGCAGAATCGTAAACAGGTCTGGTGGAAGCGTATGCCAGACAATAGCATTTGTGTTGGCCTATTTAATACACATGTCTACAAGATTATGCTAGGGCTTAGCCATGAAGTCAAATTTAAACTTTCAGATATTGGATTGGAGTCTGCAAGTATTAAAGACATCTGGACAGGAGAAATGCTTGGCGTCTTCAACGATACTTATAGTGTCTCATTGAGACCAGGTCAATGCCAGATGCTATTATTAACCAGCCATGGAGTACATCACTTGTTATAATATTTTCTGTATATATTAGTGTAATAGATACACAGGATGTATAGATAAAGTAGTTATTAAATTAAGCCTAATTTATTTAGGCTTTACTATTAGAATCATAATCAATAACATAATAATTAGGATCAACAAAAGGATCAGCTTTCGTTTCCGTGTTTTGTTTTGATAACGCGATCCCTTTGAGCACAAAATAAACAAGTAAATCATCTATGCTTTCGAATTTGCCAAGCTTTGCTGTGCTGCTTACCTGGTCCAGCTGTACCACGGCTTCTTTGACCTGAACTGTCGTTTGTTCTATGTTGTAGTCGATACGATCTAGCATCGAACCTTGATCGATCACAAGTGTCTGTAAATCTCTAAATATTTCGGCCAATTGATGGATTGACTTTGCAATCTGGTTCACTTCTCGTTCTCGTTGGTCAATCACAGCCTCATTTGATTCCAATACCGCCAGCTGCGATTCAGTGAATCCCTTTGAAAATAGCCTTAGTCAATAATAATAATAATAATAAACTCAAAATGAATACTTAAAAGATACTTACAACCTGTGCATCTTCGTCTAACAAAAGCTCTGCTGCTTCATTACTCAGACTAGATTCTAGCCCAAGTATATCTGCCTTTCGGTTCTCTTGTCCCTGGATTTCTTAGCTCAGTTTTTAGTGCTATTTCATTTGTTTTCTTCTTTTTCATAGTCCCTCCTCAGAAAACACATACTTTGTAAATAAGTAGACTGCTGCTTCCTAAAAGAGGAAGATACTTCTTGAACTTTTGTCGCCAAGCTTGTCTGAATATTTTTGGCTAATAAATAGTCCTGTTGGCCATCGCTCACATCATATCCCTCACTGTGGATACGTTGAATGTCACGTTTGATACGATAAAATTCCTGTTATAATACCTTTTTATTAGTTCCACCTTTAGAATATACTCCATAAATTCTTACATCTGTAATATCAGACGTCAATCTTTCAATAGCCTCTTCATCTGATGACCGATCGTCAAACCCAGGAAGTAAATGCTTACGGTGCATTCCCTCGAGTCTAGTGACTGAAACATATACATGAGATGAGATGTGCATATAATACAAAAATAAATATGTCTTATAACCAAAGTTTACTTTTCTCTTTAATGTGATCGAGAGCATCATCGACCTGATCTACAATGTCAACCCTAAGAGCATCAATTGTCAATTATCTTTGGAAAAGTGTGATTTATAAGTGAGATTATAAGCTTTGCTTTCTCATTTTACCATTGAGGTGGCAGGACGGACATCTCAATTATGCTGTCCGAGCTTTCAATCAAGCCTTCTCGTTCTGTTGAGCCACCGGATAGATGAGTTGAGCCTTGGCTGCGTGCATACGAATTGCGATATTGAAGAAAAAGGAGTGTGCGGCTTCGTGTGGTCATGTTTATGGAACTAGGCGTCTTTGAAGAAGCAAGGAACAGGATTTCCCTTTTTTGGTTGTTCTATGAGGTCACATGTAGTATGCCTTGGAATTTAAGGATTCTGGAAGACTTGAAGACACTCTAGTCTGTATATACAGTCACATACTAGACACGTTTCTATCCCAAAGGTTTTGGAAGTGATGAATAACAGTCTCAGTATTTGTACAAGAGACCAATTTTCCTTGGCGAATCAAAGTAGTATATCTACAGATTTATAGTTACTCTTGGCTATTTTCATTTATCTTTTGACATTTTGTGGTACGATTAAAGTTTCTTTCTTTCTTTTTTATATTATCAATTTTTGTATTGAGGGTTCATACTTGTTCTTTTTTTGTACAGCCTACAGTATAGTATCTAATTAAATTGTATAAAAGGCACACAAAATACAATAAGATCTGGATATATCTTTACTCTTCATTTGAGCAAATATAGTATATCTTCCTATATATCCTTCATCGCTCCTGAGCTATAACAAGTTTTGTAAAGAAAAAACTATAGATTTTAGATATATTACTTGGAATATTTGCTTTACTTTATCTTCTTGATCCAGTTATAGCTGCTGAATAGACCCGAATGTTACCACAATATTTCCTATTTTATCCTCTTCATATTTGTCTTTTGAGCTCGTTGGAAACTTTTTTTTTGATATTTATTTCTAACAAAGTTGAACCCATAAATCAATTCAGCATTTTTCATGTTAATTGAATAAAATTTCATTTGGACGAAATAATTAAAAATCCAAAAATGAAATACGCTTCTTTTGATCGATTGATTTTCTTGTTTACATGTCATAATCTAAAGGTTTGGATTGTATCAAGCAGAACTTTTCTAATTGTCTCAGTCTAGGTGTAAATCCTGTAAATTATGCTGTAAGAATTTTTGGGTAGACAAGTGAACAGATCACTAGATCTTAGCATGTGAAACTGTAGTAAACTTTTGTCTTTTGTCTTTTGGTTTCTTTGCTTGTTCAATTTAAGACCTAATATTATATGTAAAGTTACATAAGAACCAACAGCCACCAGAATCTCTTGTGTGTTTTGTAATTATATTTTGGTTTTTCTTTATTGCTATATCCAATAAATCTAATCAGAATTTTTACGCTTGTAGCTCAAGATTATTAAGAAAATGCTTGGAAATTATATATTTTAAAAACATCAACATGGAATTTCTCTACTTTTATTGTGTGTAAATAATTAGTAGCACAGTGTATTTATTTCAGCAGTATAAGTTTTCTCGAAGTATTAATATTCATCAAAAATATAAGAGTTGGTAAAGTAGTATATTCGCCAATTCTAAATTTTGTAGAACGAACTTTTTGTTTTCTACAGTGCTATATGCTCATCTAGGTATTAACCTATAATTGTACTCAATGATATTTTGCTTGTTTATTTTTTCTTTGCTTTAATAAAAAGCTTGGCACGCCAACATATATACAAACAAGACAAAACAAAAGACATGTATATTATACTTGCTGATTAAGATTGATATTTGGCTATATTGTATAAAGTTTATATTTAAAGATAATATATAATATGGAGGTTATATGATTCGTTGTTCAATTGCTCAATCGATCTATAGAAATAGAGAGCGAGAAAGATATGACGACGGCCATCACTTCTTTTGGAAGGAATAAACAATACTATACTGAAAAAAAAACAGACAAGCATTTTTGCAGGCACTGAATACATTATATATATATAAACTATTCAAAGGCGTTAGTTTCAACGTAACTACACACTTACTATTACATGCCTTTAAATTCATGTTTTTGTTTGAAAAATTACTTTTAGTGTAACAAGGTAATATCATTTTTTAATAAAAGGCAAAATATTGTCTGTAATTTACCAAAGACACATCTAATATTATAATGAATTCCATAATTCCACAATCCCTGTTTGAATGTTTTATTTATATTTATAATTTTACCTATATAATTTACATCAATTTTTAGTGATATCTTAGCACTTGGGGAACTGGGGAAATGATATACTTTATAAGGTAAAAAAGAAAGAAGCAAGAAAGAATAAAGGTATTATGACTATTGAAAATCACACCACTTTAATTGGGAATTGACACCGAAAACCCAAAGGGAAAATATTGCATGTAAATGTAAGAAATACCAAAATACCAAAATATCAATAGTTGGTATTATATTAACTCCTATAACCCCCAATATTGGCTTCCAATACCCAACAAGATAAGCTTATTCTTTTTTTTTAATATGTCAAAACCAACAACCAAAAATAAATTTAAAAAAAAGGCATATATAAAAGATAAGTATATATAGTTATATCATTTAACTCACTTTACATTCAAACTATCTCATCACAACCCAGTACAATTCAATCTAATCCAATTATGACAGTCTTGGACGATGGTCTCACTCAGACAGAACGTCGGCAGCTTCCTGTGCCTGTAACTGATATGCCACCCTTATTCGATGAACCAACTACTTTAAAGAATTGGTACAAACACATCAACTGGGTGCACGTTATTTTGTTATCCAGCACTCCTGCACTTGGTATCTACGGTATTTTTACGACAAAACTCCAAACAGCAACTTTTGCCTGGTCGTGGATCTACTATTCCTTGTGCTGTCTTGGTATAACTGCAGGCAAGTTGTAGCTAACCTTTGAAATCAATGGTTCTTTTCTCTATTGTTCCTTTTATTGATTTCTTTCTTTGATTTACAAATCCTCTAGGTTACCATCGTCTTTGGTCTCATAAATCATACACCGCAAAACTTCCGATAAAAATATTACTCTGCTTGATGGGTAGTGGTGCTGTCGAAGGATCTATTCATTGGTGGTCAAGAGGTCATCGTGCTCACCACAGGTATGTATATATTAAGGAGTTGTAAACTAGCATCTGCTCATATCTCTCTTTCCTCTTTTCCAAAACAGATGGACTGATTCTGATAAGGATCCTTATGCTGCTACAAGAGGATTTTTCTTTTCTCATCTGGGATGGATGTTGGTCAATCGCCCTAATAGCCGAATTGGCTTCGCAGATACCGCAGATCTGAAGCAAGACTCCATCGTCCAGTTCCAGCACAAACACTATCCTTACATTGCTCTTCTTATGGGCTTCATATTCCCTACTCTGGTTGCTGGCCTCGGATGGGGCGATTTTCGTGGTGGATTCTTCTTTGCTGCCGTCACTCGTCTTGTGCTTGTTCATCACGCTACGTTTTGTGTAAATAGTTTGGCCCACTACATTGGCGATGTTCCTTATGACGACTTCCATACACCAAAGAATTCGTGGATCACTGCACTTGTGACGATGGGCGAAGGGTACCACAACTTCCATCACCAGTTTCCTCAAGACTATCGTAATGCCATACTGTTCTACCAATATGATCCTACAAAATGGGCTATTGTGGCTCTCTGGTTCTTTGGCTTGGTGACCGATCTTAAGTCATTCCCTGCTAATGAAATTGAAAAAGGAAGGCTTCAGATGATCGAAAAGAAGACTGCCGAAGCAAAGGCTAAACTATCTTTTGGAACACCTTTAGAAGACTTACATGTGTACACCATGTCAGAATGTAAGTTTGTTCGTTCTTCTCTCACTCTCTGTGTATATAATCATTCTGAACTGATTTATTATTATTACATTATCATAAATAGACAAAGATTATGTCAACAAGGAAAACAAAGATTGGATACTTCTGGATGGTATTGTGTACGATATTGAGAACTTTGATCATCCAGGAGGACGCAAATATCTTCAAGCTAGTGTTGGAAAAGACATGACGGTATCCTTCAACGGTGGAATTTACAACCATTCAAATGGTGCCCGAAATCTCTTGTCACGGATGCGAGTCGGTGTTATCAAAGAACAAATGCACCTCTTGTTGGCCAATACAAGCCCATCTCAGGCGTATGACGCTTCTCTTGAACCCAATAAGAGAGAGTAATAGACAAGGACAAACGCATACTTTCACACACACGCATACATATATTCTTTGCAATCATTCATATCTTTTCATATTTTCTTTATATAATAAATCAAGTATATATATCAAGAATTTTTATTTCTTGAGTAAAAATAAGAAGGACACTTATAACGTATGCAATCATAAAATAGTAATACACGTATTTATAAACAAATGGATGGAAACAGACAAAGATCTAATGTATATATATATATAGGAAAGGGATAGTGAGAGAAAGAAGGCTTACGTGACTGTGCTGGTCTACTGATGTAGTACGTCTCTCCGACCTAAAGCCATTTTATTTCTTGCATAGGGAAAATAACCACTACTTTCCTCTTATTATTTTCTCTTCTTCTTCCTTGTACTTCCTCATCGTCCTTTAAGTTACTCAATATTTTTTGACGGAAAGAAAGAAAGAAAGTTACCATTTTTTTAAAAAGAAAAATCACTTCTTTTTTCCCCTCATCTTTTAATAATAAAAGAGTACCTCAAATACCATGCAAATCACCAAACATACTGCAAGTAATAGTCAATCTTCTCAACCCGAATCACGTTTAGGGAATGTGAATAAGGATGAGTTGGTGAGACTTGTTCTACAAACATTGCAAGACCTAGACTATCAGTAAGATTAAACTGATTTTTTTTTGCCAACAATGATGCTCAAAGATTTGATATTTATAACGTATATATATATACAATTGCACATTTCTTTTGCACAATGCCACGCACACACACACACACACACACACACACACACACATATATATATATATATACGCGCACATACACACAGTGGACCTGCAATGATGCTTGAGAAGGAGTCTGGTGTTACTTTGGAATCTGACAATGTTACTTCGTTTCGTCAAGCTATCCTGACGGGAGATTGGACAGCTGCAGAAGCGTTACTGCCAACCATGGCACTATCTAAAACTGAAGACCTTTCACAAGCTATATTTCTTATCCGAGAGCAAAGATTTCTAGAGCTCTTGGAAGATAGAAAGACACTAAATGCACTCTACAGCCTCCGGACTGAGCTGACACCTCTAGGCTTAAATGTCGATCGTATTCATGAACTTTCAAGTCTGATTCTTTGTTCAACAGCAGAAGATGTAAAGGCACAGGCACGATGGGATGGGGCAGGAGGAAAATCAAGAGAACTATTATTGGTTGAGTTACAACGTAAGTGTGTGCGTGCGTGCGTGTTTTTTTTTTTAAAAAAAAAAAGCCGAAAAGATATCTTTACTATAGGATAAATATTAAATGTACATATATCTCTGTACGTGTGTGTATGTGTGTATGTGCATGTGCTTGTATATGTATGCTTTTGTAGGCTACATTCTTCCTTCTTCGATGATCCCAAAAGAGCGTATGTTGACACTTATTGATCAGGCCTTTCAATGGCAGCGGAGAGGATGTCTTTATCACAATGTTGCGGAATCTGATTATTCCCTCTTCGAAGATCATGCGTGTGACAAGTAAGTAAAACATAAAGGACTATTGGGAAATAAAATAAAATAGAATAGAATAAATGTATACGTATAAATATACATATGCTTGCGAGTATTGGTGTATCTATATTCAGATTCATGGGTTTATATAACATAATATAACAAAGCAAAAGTATCTAAGAATGTGGTGAATATACGTACATGTATATGTAAATATAAATACAGAGATCGTTTCCCTAAATCCACCATTCGCGTTCTCGAAGGACATGCAGATCAAGTATGGCATATTGCGTTTTCTCATAATGGAAAATATTTGGCATCAGTTTCTAAGGACAAAACCTGTACTATTTGGGATATAAGCGTAAGAAATCAAGATACTTATACGCACATAATGTTTAAAAAGAATCCAAAACCGTGTTTTAATAATGTAGACATTTGAAGTAATTCAAGTACTAAGCGGGCAACCTGACAGCAGCTCTTATTGTGAATGGTCTCCGGATGATAAAAGACTTTTGATTTGTGGATGTGATCATGCAATGAGGCTGTGGGATCCAATGGTAAATAATACAAACAAAATTACTCTATTACTACTACTTCCATTATTAATATTAATATTATTAATTTATTGGTAAAAAAAAATATGGACCGTGTAGACTGGTGACCTCATCCAGAACTTCCTTGAACACGAAGAACAGGTTACAAGCTGTGCATGGTTACCTGATGGAAAACATGTACTTTCTGCTGGTTGTGACAAAAAGATATGTTTGTGGGTAAGCTTACGGTCATTAATATTTAATAAGTATATATATCAGAATACGAGGGAGTTAACAGAAATGTATTATAGAACCTTGATGGTACACTTGTGAATACATGGATAGTAGAACGTGTATTGGATATGAAATTATCCGCAGATGGGCGTCGGCTTGTAATTGCTAGTTATGAAAATAACATTTCGGTTTATAATTTTGACTACCCCAATCTTTCTCCGTTCAGGTAGATCTCTATGATTATGGCTATGATTAGTAGTATTTTGTTTGAGTTCTACACTTTTGAGAATATATATATATATATGGATATACATGTGTGTGTTTGTGTGTGCTCATCTATTCTATCTTATGTATTTAAATTTATCTAGTAAAATAAAGGAAAGCGGTGGAATCACATCCTTGACACTGACCAAGGATTCCCGATTTGCATTAGTTAATATCAAGGAGCTCCAAGAGATTCACTTGTGGAATCTGGAAGACCAAACCTTGAAACACAAATACGCCGGCCACAAGCAAGGAGAATATGTTATTCGGTCTACATTTGGTGGCCCTGACGATTCATTTGTACTGAGTGGAAGCGAAGGTAAATCCGGATATTTGAAGTCTAAATGATACATAGTTTCTTCCCTTTTTTTATGTTTTATTAACTAACAAAATGAATAAATAAATGGAAACGAAACCTTTAGATAATTGCGTTTATGTCTGGAGCAGAGAGCACCAGGAATTATTAGAGGTCCTTTGTGGACACACAGATACTGTGAACTGTGTATCTTGGTATTCACACACACATACAATGTTCGCGACCGGAAGCGACGATGGAACTATTCGAATGCAAGTATACATATCTTTTTTTTTGAATATATATATATATATATATATATATACAATAGTAACTACATTATTTATCTCTCTCGCTGCTATTAATCCAAATCAAATATACTAATATTCTTCCTTTGTATATACAACCTAATATGTCTATGTCTATAATTATGGTTCTGGTTGTGGTTATCAGTTGGGGAATCAAACCTCAATTATCCAATTGCCCAGATGACAAGGGCAAGGTTCGAGCATAATACAAAATGAAATGAACAATGTATACATATATACAAATCAATGAAGACCCACATATACAGACAAGACATTTTAGTCAAAGAGAAAGATATTAAGGATATTAAGTAATTACAAATCATAATAAAAGAGTTATTATTTCCTTCTTTTTGCTTTGTGTGCTGTCCCTACGTCTGTCACTTTTGCTACTATTACTGTAGCTACTATTAACATCGTGCGCATATAGACAGGCGCATAATATGATCTTACTTCTTTTCATTATTTTTCTAAATAACTAAAAAAAAAAGTATACTAAAATTGACAATCACAATGCTATCTTATTAATACCTAATCTTAGTCATTTACAGAATTCAACATCATGACATTATAATAATGATGGTCATCCCATAATTAAATCTTGCATTCAAAAAAAAATTTAACTTGTAAAAACAAGCAAAGATTCCTCATTAGACATTAAATAAACTCTCACATTATCTTTTAAATATGTTTATATGTATATATCAAAAAAAAATTATTGTCTAATCACGCCACCGTATTTCTTGTTGCTTTTTATAATGAATATATATATATATATAAATCAAACAGATATTGTGAATGTATAACATATATATATATATATGGTATAACTTGTATAAAAGGCGGAAGATCAAAAAGTTTCATGTAAAGCGTTTTGGAACTCTTTCCCCCTTACTCCAAAAAAAGGCAAAATAAAATAAAATAAAATAAAATAAAATAAAAAAATAAAGTAAAAGTAAAATAAAATAAAATATATAATATAATATAATATAATAATTCTATTTTATATTTATATATCAAAAGTAGCAAGCCTCTTTATTATTTCATTCATTTTCATCTCTCAGGAAACTCGAACGCCTAATTGATCATGGCCGAGACAAACCAACCGAGCCAACAAACTAAAACCGAACCTTCATTGGTTGACCACGAAGACGAACACGAAGGAACAAACCATGACAGTAATAGTACTAGTGACCATCTAGAAAGTCATGATGAAACAGATAATTACCCAGGCAACAATGACGAGGAACAAGAAGGAGAAGACACTGAAACAGAAACAGAAGCAGATACTGAAATAAATACAGAGACCGAAGAATACGGCGAAGACGAAGACGAAGACGACGAAGACGAGGACGATGAAGACGAAGACGAAGACGACGAAGATGAAATAGGAGAAGAACCGAAGCTACGCTACCGTCGCGTTGGTGCTGGTGTACGAGACCTCCTTGGAAAGGATGCCGCTTCTACATTACGAGTGTCAGACAAATTTGTGGTGAGATGGACTTTAAGGAAAACCCTTTCTTTTTTTAAAAAAAAAACAACGAAAGAAAGAAAGAAATATATTTATTATACGTGCTCAGCAAGAATGAATTAAAGATGTCGAGCAACTAAACAAAACAAATAATAATTTATTATTATTGTTGCTGTTACTATTAACTCAAGGCTCTTGGTACTCACTGGGGCTGTGTCCACATCCTTGACTTTGAGGGTAACGTAATCAAGAGCTTCCGAAATCACTCTGCTACTGTCAATGATATCTCGATTGACAGTTCGGACGAATATGTTGCAAGTGCCTCTGATGATGGTAAATTGAAAGAAGAACACGTACATACATACATACATACATACATATATGTATTTTGCTATCTATCTATCTTTCGCTATATCAATATCAATATCAATATATGTGTATGTGTATATTTGGGTACTTGAATATTTCTTTTAGGAAAGGTGTACATATATGCCCTCTATACTCCCGAAATACAACACTTCAACTATAGACGTCCTGTAAAAGCAGTAGCATTGGATCCTGGCTATGCTCACAAATCAACTCGTCAATTTGTGTCAGGTGGTATGGCTGAACAACTAATCATGAATGAAAAGGGGTGGTTGGGTCACAAAGACAGTGTATTGCACGCCAATGAAGGTCCTGTCTACTCTATTCAATGGAGAGGGAGCTTTATTGCTTGGGCTAATGATACCGGTGTCAAGATGTACGACACAAACACACATCTTCGAATCACCTATATTGACAGACCAGCAGGGAGTCCGAGAGCCGATCTTTACAAGTGTCGAATGTGTTGGAAAGATGACTCTACTCTATTGATTGCATGGGCTGACACTGTCAAGATTGCTGCTATAAGGGTAATATATATATATATATATATATTTCTTTTCTGTATCTATAAAGTATTTGTACCAATTATTATAATTACTTGCTCTATGTAAAATGATAATCATAATAATAGTAATAATAAGCATGTGTGCTTTTTCTCTTTTCTTTTTTTCTTTCTGGTTTCTGTAGGAAAAACCAAAGCAATCTCAAGTACAAGGCCAACCAACACACTATGTCGAAATTATATCCATGTTTCAAACAGACTACATTATCTGTGGTATCGCACCTTTTGACGACACTCTCTTGTTGCTAGCCTACATTATCGACGATGACATTGCTTCTATTAACGCAGATACCCAAGATCCAGAGTCTCAAAGAAAAAGGCTAGCTGCCCGCCCAGAATTGCACATAATCAACGAAGACAACGAAGAAATATCGGCAGATGTCCTGGCTTTGCAAGGATACGAGCATTACCAGGCAAATGACTATGTTCTCGAATTCTTGAGAGGAGAGGATATGTTTTATGTGACTGGACCCAAGGATCTAATTGCTGCCCGGCCTAGAGATCAAGATGATCATATTGAGTGGCTCTTGGACCATGAGCGCTACGGAGAGGCACTTGAGGCAGCGAGAGAAGCTATGGCCTTGGGTGGAAGCAAGCGCTTCAATGTGGATGATATTGGACATACTTACTTGAATCAGCTTGTGATTGAGAATCGATTTGACCAGGCTGCAAAAGAATGCAAGGGTATTCTTCGAAGCGATCGTGGCTTATGGGAAGACTGGGTGTTTAGGTTTATTGAGCTGGGAGAATTAAAGGTAAGAATATATATACATATAAAAAAATATCGAGATTGTTATCTTTGTCTTTCATTACTTTTATTTCTACTGCTACTGCTACTGCTACTGCTACTGTTATTACGATTACTATTACTATTATTATTTTATTATTTATTTATTATTATTACCATTATCACTATTATAAAAAAAAACTTGGATTATGTATCTATTTGCATGTGGATATATGTGTGTGTGTCTGTATATGTATATGAATATGTATATGTATATATAAATTCCTACTATTGTTATTGTTAATATTGTAGGCAATTGCACCTTTTATACCCATGAAAGATCCTCAGCTTAGTAGTACACTCTATGAAATCGTACTTGCTTATTTCTTAAAGAGTGATCCAGAGGCAAGTATAAAACAATATTATAGAATATTACATATGATAATTAATCTCAAAGAAACCAAATGATAATGATAATGATAATGATAAGTATAGGCTCTTTTAAAAACTCTTCACAAATGGCCTCGATCTCTTTACAATATCTCCAATGTTATTGTTGCTGTAGAAGACTATATGCCAAAAGACAAGAATAATGAGATTCTTTTGGAGTGTCTTGCCGATTTGTAAGTTAATATCAACCATAGAAAAATTCTAATAGTATTAACATTAGTATGCTATGTTCTATATATATATATATATATAATTCTGTAGATATACTTATAACAATCAGCCAGACAAAGCCATTGAATACAACCTTCGACTGCGACGACCAAATGCATTCGAATTAATACAGGAGTATAATATGTTTGATGCTGTCAAAGACAAGGCTGTACTGTTGATGGAATTCGACCAACATTTGATAAAGAAGGAAGAAGCTCAGACAAAACTCGATCCAAATACCACAATGGGACTACCAAAGAAAACTAGCCAGATGCCTGCTGTACAATTATTGGTGAAAAACACAGAAGCAATTCAGGTAAACTAACCTTTATATATAAGCATAGATTCTTTCCATTGTACTTAATATTCTGTATGTGTGTGTGTGTAGCCAAGAAATGTTGTGAAGCAACTGTGGAATTCTAGAAAGTTTCTTCATGTTTATTTGGATGCTCTCTTTGATCGAGACCGTCACCTAGGTTATGAATTCCATGACTTGCAGGCAAGAAAAGTGTCTTTGTATATTTCGGAATTTAATACTGGTAATGTAAAGAAGGATAACACTTGGATGTCTATTTTTCTCTGTGTGTTCTTAGGTTGAGTTGTATGCAGAGTATGACTACCCTAAATTACTAGACTTTCTTCGAGCAAGTCATTACATCTCTCTTGAAAAGGTAAAAGCAAATACCTATATATGATATATAAAAGGAACGATCCAAACAGCTCACTTTTTAACCCTCTTCCCAAATTTTCGACTTTTGTAGGCTTACAAAGTTTGTGAAGAAAAAGACTTGGTTCCTGAAATGGTCTTTATACTCGGACGTATGGGTAACAACAAAAAGGCTTTGATGTTGATTATTGAACGATTGAGTGATGTTCAAAGGGTTAGTATTATCAACAAGCACATAAAGAGAAGCTTAATATAACTATCATCTATCTATCTCGTTCTTTTAGGCCATTGATTTTGCAAAAGAACAAAAGGATGATGATCTTTGGGAAGATCTCTTGACATATTCTATGGACAAACCATGTAAGCTGTGCAAATACTTTTACCTTGTTTATTGTATATGCCAGATTGTCAAATTTGCTTCTAATTTTGCGTTCTCTTTTAGTATTTATTCGAGGATTGTTGGAGAATGTTGGTACAGACATTGAACCACTGCGTCTCATCAAACGGATCCCAGATGAGCTCGAGATTCCAGGATTAAAGGAATCACTGCTAAAGATTCTTCAAGATTACAACCTACAGGTATGTATATATATATATAATCATCTAACTCTATATGTGTTAATTTGTCTTTTCTATATTAGATGTCTTTGCACCAAGGATGTGAAAAGATTTTGGTCAGTGATAGCGTGTTTTTGGCTGACAGAATGTACAAGACTCAAAAACGCGGAATAAAATGTGATCGTAAAGTATCGATTTTCTTTCTGGAGCTTAAGTCAAGTGCTCTACTGCTATTTACTAAAAGAGAAACATCATTTTCTTTTTGTAGCCGAAGATATGCTTTGTAACCTGTGCGAAGAGACTGTGTTTGATGACGGTAGTATGGATGAGTTCCCCAATACAATTGTATTTTTCTGCCGGCATGCATACCATGAAAAGTGCTTGTTGGATAAAAATGATCCTGAAATCAAGGCTTCGATTCAGTCTGGGTCGTTGACTAGTAAGATCAACCATGCTGCTCTACTCAAGACTACTCGAAATATTGGGTGCCCGATTTGCCGAGAACAAGCAGCAGGTGGAAATGCTTTTGTGAACCGAATGAAGTCTCATCGCCAAGGGGCTGCTCAACGAAAAGGATCTACTTCATCACGTCCTGAAAGTGTAAGAAGTCTGGGCGTAGTTCACTAGACATCCCTCTCTCACTTTAAAGTCTTTCTTTTTCTTTATTTTTTTTCTCTCTTTTTACACTATGAATATATACATTTGTGCGTGTGTGTGTTTTTGTTGGTGGTGGCCAAATGAGGCAATACGATAACATTTTTGAATTGAATGTTTACTTTGGATTCCAATCTTGGAATAACGTAATGTATATATATATATATATGAGATAGACTATTATTTAATATATATGTGCTTGCATGCATATACGCATATATAGACATCTTCTTCTTTGTTAACTACCATAATTTTAGCCGCAACTACAACTACAACCATAATCATAACCGTAATAAATGCTATCCCGAACAAAGGTGGAAAACATCCTCAGTCTTGGACTTAATGGGATGAATATCTGCCTGTACCTCTTGGTTATCGCTTCAACCATCGTAAAGTGTTTAAATGCGAACTTTTCACAGATTGTAATGGGTATCTATGGAATGTAAGCCGACCGTTTGCTCTTTATTGCTGTAACACTACTTTCTGTCCATAATTCACGCTTATATATACATATATTCATATATCAATGGCTATAGAATAATCGCAGCTCTCTTGGTTGTGAATGAATTTCATCAGTCCAATATCTCCATCGACTATTTTCCATTTATCTGTTTGTACCGTGGTCGTGGAATGGTCCTGATATTGTAAGTCGCAGTAAAATACTACAGATCTCTTAAAACAAATAAACAAATGTTTATTTGTGTAGTTTTGGGTGCCTTGTTTTGGATGTAGCTGTAGTGAATATTATTGCTGGTACTCTTAATCTGGCATTTGGATTCTTGTACATCATCATGTCATACATTCCGTCATATCCTCCACTTCGACCTATTGGAATCAACTGGCAGAACTGGAAAGACTTTTCAGCTGAAGGCCTTGATCTGATGGGTCCTAAACATATGGAAATAGAGGTTAGTCGTATTTTTATTATTGCCTATAATAAATCCCGTTCCATTAAAGTGTCTTATTGCTATTGTAGAGCAATGTAGCTATGAGGCTAAAGTCTCCTCCGCCGTTTTCGCAGCACATCTATCCATATGAAACGGACATCGGTGATATTAGAACAAGTCACCTCCACAAAGAGCACCGAGCCACAGTTCATCCAGCAGGGCATTCCAAATAATAATAAGAATATCATTATTATTATTACTAGCAGCAGTAATAGTAGTAGTAATACCAAGTCATATTTCGAGCCTTTCTGAACTTTGCTTCTGCGTCTGTATCTGGGAAAAAAAACTTAATTTTAGCTGATGTATATCAATGGATCCCAACTCCCCGTCTCCCCGTCTCCCCACGTGTAATATAGTGTACACAATTAATTTTCCTAAAAAGGTATTTTACCATGTATATTCTTGCTTGTATTCTCTTTTTATTTCCCTCTTATTCCTCCTCTTCTCGTTATTCTCCTTATGAAGACATTCCTGTCTCTATCTCTTTATATTCGTACACAAAATGGTCATAATAGCTGTTAATAAATAAACTATTGTACTACTGTATTGTCTCTATATCCTTATTATATTAATATATGAGTGAGTGTATACAGGCGGTTTGTTTTCTGACAAAGGCGGTCCCATTAAGGACGGCGATCTCAGAGATAGGAGAGGTTCTGGTTGTGATGGCGAGGATGTTAATTTAGGAGAGGCATTAGATAAAAAGGCGGTGTGTGACTATCGTCATGGATAGCCCTGAGAACCTCAGAAATATTATGTATTTTTTGCATTGTTCAAAACTAATGACATTTCTACCATTAATAACAATAAGTGCATTGAGTTGGATTAGATTATCTAGAAGCTCTTGGAATATCAAATTCATATGAGTGCTTCTGTACATAAGTTATATACGCCACATAAATAATACAATAAAAGTACTGTTAGAATATGACATTTGGCTTCTCATTTTATTATAAATCTTAATTTTTGAAGATAACCTCTTTATAAGATTTACTTTAATTGACCCATTGAGGAGCCTTTTTTTTTATAATATACATGAAATACTATTTTAAAGGCTACTTGTATTGATAATATACGAGGGGAGAGAAGGATCATAATTACAAGGTGTTCTTATGAAATACATCTTTCAATGATAATGGAGACTTGTGACGTTCAAACAATTTTTAACTTTTCCCTTGGCTATAACATCCGTTCTACGAAAATTCTTCTGGTTCTTCCCGTAACTTAATTACGCCATAACTGTCTGCGTCTATTACTTGTTCAATGGGTGTGATTATCCCATCTTCATCCTCTTTACTCATTTTGGCTTTCTTATTGGTATAATCGAAACCGTATTCAGCATATCGCTTGATTTTTTTTATGAATTGTGTCATTGTCTCTGTTCTTTTCAAGTTCTTTTGCCCATTTCGTTTTTTTTTAAATTAATTGTGTTTTTTTTATTACATCTATTATATGGTTGTAATTTTGATCGTACTTTGTTGTATATGACTCAATTTTTTTATAGAGATTTGGTATATACGCCTTAACTCAGGATCTTCACCTTTTTTTCAAGACCAAATAAACTTTTATTCTGTTTGCAAAAGAAGTATGTCAATGCAACTACTGGCATGCCATTTCCTGGTGGGAGACGACATTTTTATTCAACCAGGCAACAAATCGTGACCTTTTTGCCGTCATGGAATAATAATATCTGGTCCCTAAGAATATACTTTTATTAAAATCATTAATACAAAACTGGGATACAGAATACTCGTATCAAGATCTTCTTTTTATACATAAAAAAAAAGCAAAAAATTGTTTATGAGGATTACTTACCAGTTGGTACTGCCAGACTCTGGGAATATTTAGGTGGGGAAAAGAGAAAGACATGATACGCGTAAGGATAATAAATAGTAGAATATCCAACAAGATTGCGAGACACTCTAATGACAACAACTCATACTGTTCTGCATAAGCAGCTATTGATATGGTGCGCTTGTAACTAATTATTACTTTTTTATTGTCAAGTCTAAATCCAGGGCTACTAATTGAATATACAGGATTTGTTTTTTTGTATGAGACAAACTTTTATTATTAAGTTGCCCAAATACAAACTGTGGCACTTAAAATAATGACAGTTTGGTGCCTTGGGAGAGATAGATTAACACAAAGTAGTAAAGCTAATGTGTACAATAAATATAATGCGTTTTTTCAGGACACATCATTTTGCCCTGAAGGATTAGAGAAAGGTACCGGCCCAGACAGATAGACACAATTAATCAGTCTGGTTAGATAGAAACGTGGTACCCCATCAGGAAACGTCGTTCCCGTAAGATTGTTCCATGAGGATAGGACCTTTGACAGATTCTGTTATGGAGTATTTTTCTTATACCCACGAGAAACAATTGGACTCCGGCTTTTTTCTATTTTCAAGAGTCAAACCCCCCTCCTTTGGCGGAAATGACAGCACCAATAAGCTGCTCTGTTTACTTTGTAGAGAAACTGTTCTTTAGCAAAGTAAATGGACAAGATGATCAGTTTTATTATTTCTGACAACGTATTTTTGTCTTTGAAAAAAAAAAACGTGGTGTTTCAATTAATAGCAAAGGAAGAAAAATATAGTATGAATTTCTTTTTCGTTGTTTTTCTAACACATTTTAAAGCCCAATTTTTTATAGGAATCGTAATTGTAATCGGAAGACATTAAAGATTTGTGCAATCAGAAATTATTTAATTATTTATTATTAACAGTTTCATAGTAGTGGTAGTAGTAGTATTATTATTTTTAAAAATAGATGTGGGGTATGAAATAGAAAGGATGAATTTGTGTGTGAAGTGCAATGTGTGGTATGAAGAAATAATGTGTCTTGAGATTATTGATGTAAGAAAAGAAAAGAAAAGAAAAACAAGTATCAATATGCGATGTGGTGTAGTGTAGTGTAGTGTAGTGTAGTGTAGTGTATATTGGATAGGGACAGTTTTGTAGATACAACTATCCAATATATCACGTTTTTCTTCTTCTTCTTCTTCTTCCTTTTCACTTTTGTCCTGTCTTGTCTATCTATATATCTATCTATCTATGCTGAGAGTTTATGCCACAGTTTGTAGCCAGAAAGTGAGCCACTACAAAGACCGGCCCATATTTGAACAGTGTTTCCAAACGATGGCTGCCAGATATCGCAAGCTGTTATTGGTTGATTAAAGGTATGTGAGTTAGATTTAATGACTTGTTTGACATAAAAGTATAAGTATAAATAAAAGTAAAACATACCACAAAATACACCATCTAGCATTAATTTGGCAAACGAGATCTTGGCCATGTGTATCTTCTGGTTATGTTGGGCTAATTCGTCTTGGCTGACTTGTTTGGACTGCATTTTGGCCAATGATTTAAGGCCTGATCTGGTGTCTGATAAGATTGCAGCAAACCAACAGTAGTAGGCTATGATTTCTGCTCTTTTGCCGATCTTTGAAGGCACAATACCCAGCTTGAACAGACAATAGAGATCGTCGGCTAGTTCTTGAACAATACCGTTCACAAGTTCGATGGTCTTCAGGGGGTTCTTTTTGGCATTTGTGGCCAAGAATTCTCTAATAGGACCAATTACATGACCCAGGCGGAGGATCTTTCGGGTGGTTGAGAATTGACTGGTGAGCGGGGACCAGCGCTTGGATTGCAGAAAATGATAATGAACGAGCATCTTTAGAAAATATTGAATGATTTTTATTGTCTTGTCACGTCCGTCGAGATCCTGAAGGATTGTCTGAACAACTGCTCCCAGGGGTTTTTCTTTTGTTGGCTTGTTTTCTGGCGCAGACAGGGCCATAAAAGACGGCGATCTTAAAGATAGGAGTGGCTGTGGTGGTGGTGAAGATGTTGGTGTAGGCAAGGCATCGATAGGATTGAATGTGTTTAGTTTGGTACTGGTACTGGTACTGGCAGGCATCTTTTATGTATAGATTTTCTTGTGAATATATAGAAAATAATAAAAAGGAAGAGAAAGAGAAAGATAAAGAGGATTTTTTGTGATAAAACGATAGTTGGTTGGTTTATTTATTATTATTTTTATATGTATATGTGTTTAATGATTATTTTTATTTTTATAATAAAAAAGGTTATCTTCCTTGTTTAATACCGCGGAACACCTCTTGTAGTTCCGCGGGGGATATTTAAAGACACATTTCTAATCAACCTACGCAAGGCACAAACATTAGCCAATCAGAATAACCGATGCAACACATCTTTCTATATTTATATAAATTTTCTCTCTTTCTGACCTTGACTGCTGAATAAATCCTTCGGACCATCACACACGCACTAAGGAACCCGAGTGCACCACTAGATACACCAACCAGAATACAGCCTAACAACATATGAACAGCATACACTAGTCCACCAACCACACTTGGATTACTAGTTAAGGTCAAGTAGTGCACAAGTCCATATCTACCAATAAAATATTAATATCCTCTTATTTTTCTTCACATATCATATATCAATAACACTATAGATCTTTTACCCTGCCATCCATAGTGAAGGTGCTGCACCAGAAGCAAAAGACATCCACCACCAATTGTAGTCCTAGAAACAAACAAACAAACAAACAGGCAAACGAATGATTAATTGATTAATTAAGGAACACGATTATCTCTTTATCTCTCTTTATCCCCTGCATTATTGTGCATCATATAATAGTATTTACTTCTGTGCATAGTTGGAAGAACACCAGAACAACAGTGATCTCAGTTACTGTGGTTGCATAGAGAGAAAATGTCCAGAAGGCTTCGTTCATTGAAAAGACGACATTCCCACTCCAAATAGAATTCAACCATTCATGATAGGTCATTGAGAGTACAACAAATGGCAATACTCCAGCCAATACAATACTACAAATTCAATAAAATAGAATAATATAATATAATAAGCATCTGTACAAATCCTACACACGCACACACATTTATGTATATCGGTATTTACCTGGCCATTGGTCGTTGATACCATTGTTTATGTGGTATGATGCGTGCAATTGATGAAGGTCTGACAGGGTGTTCAATTACTTTGGATCGGTGACCCACATATGCTCCCATTAGAGTCATTGGGGTCATAACCCCCCACCAAACCATGATCAGTATCACCCACCCACGCAACGGAATCGCAATTGATGAGAGTTGGGTCCATCCCATCATAGTCTGAAGCACAAGGCATACAACCACAAATCCAGGCACAATAAATGCTGTCTACATAATATTTGATTTTATTTGATTTTATTGAAATGAATTGAAATGAATTGAAATGAATTGAATTAGGTTTTTATATAATATATATGTACTTAATTAATTAAAGAAAATCACACTTACCAAACACCCATTCAATACCCAAGGCTTTCCTTTAAACATTCTATATATCTTTCCAGTAACAAAGCCAGCCAAAAGACTATCATTTTGTCTTAAAAAAACATTTCCCTTGATATTTACATTTTCTTTTATTTCTCACCATCCAGGCATTTGTCCAATCATAAATCGAAGAAGAAGTGCACCAGGTTGAGCAGGATGACAGGTACCCAACATAACACATCCTACAAAACATGTTCAATTTTTTTTTCGATATACACATACATTTTATATCCAAATCAACCAATCATAAAAATAATACTTACCGGCAGTAACAAAGGACGCGGTGATCAATTGGATACCTGAACCAACCAAGGGAGCCAACAGCCCAGCATAGATTGGCCGTCTGAATACATCTCTGTGGATCAGACGCCATCCAACATTGTCTTCAAAGTCTTCATGAAGCTGACAAATACAATACAGTACATATATTTGTTTATTAATATGTATATATATATATATATATACATTGATATATAGTCACAAACCTTGTATTCAACATCGTCAAAACTATCTTTGCTGGCTGTTTTTAATAGAATGACAGCAATGACACCCAATAATAATAAGGCCACGACTACACTATTGACTGTTGCAACAAGATTCTTTTTTGGAGGTGTTTCCAAAACATACTTGTCCCATCTTGATTGATCAGTCAAGGTAGTCTTGCGAGTAATTTAAAACAACCAAATGAATCAAGTAAGCGACTTTGTCAATAATAATAGTAATTGTATGCTTACCTGTTTCCATGTTACTGAATAGGTGTATCTAATTGATGATTTACGTTCGAGTACTTGTTGTTTTGGGTAGTCTACTGCTGGATGATTACAATCACCGTTTTGTACCCTATGTACCATACATATGTTTATTTAATATCCAGAATATTTATATAAATTAATAATTAAAAAAAAATTGAAACATACGAATCTGGGTAGACTTCAAAGCCTATGATCGATATACGACTATTATTAGCATAATCATCGTCGTTGTCTTTGTCTGTAACTTCGTTGTCATGGTTATCATTATCGTCTGTTGTGTATAAAACGTGGATTGCAACGTGGTTATTGATATATGTTTGGCCGTTCTATAAATAAAATAAGCAGAATTATTATAATTATTATAATTTACATGATATATTTATTTATATATTAAACTGCGTGCATTTGTACAACCATTTCTATTTGAGTCTCTTTTCGTTTGCTTCTTTATTTTTACTTTACTATAATTATAACATTTACCAGAACTTGTCCTAATGGAAATCCGACGCGATATGAACGCGTGCTGACCTTGTTGGTATAAGAAACCGTTGCTCCCGGTAAACCATCTAACCACCTTTAATTAACCACAGAATGAATGAAAGAAAAAAGATTAAAATAAGAACAAGGCTTTGATTCGCATTGAATCAAATTATACTTCTTGTTAGCATTTACCATTCGACTTGATAATCATTCTCGATAAATTGCTTTGCATTCATGGCGTCTTCTACTGACCATCCTTTGGAACAAACGGTCTGACACTGCATGTCTTGTCCAACTACAATCTAAACAAAGAAATAAATAAATTATCAATAATTACACTTTTCTTATAAAATAATAATAATAATAATAGTAATAATAAATGCGATCAAATATTTCTTAAATGACATACACACACACACACACATATATGTATAAAATAGATAACATAAATTCTGCAAATTCTAATTTTGACATTAAATCTGTAACTATCTTGTCTATCTATGGATTTTGCTTTGTTTTACATTTAGGTCACTTTGTACAGGGCGATCGCCTCGGAGATCTCTTTCCATGGCTAGCCAGGTAGAATCAAATAGAGCATTTCGACTGGGTATTGGGGGACAAAGGAATGAAGGGGATGAATAGGCGATGGGTAGATGAGTTCCGTAGGTGAAAAGTTTGTTGTAATATAGAGCAATGGGCTGGTCTTTTTGGTAAGTTGATGCACCTACAAATGAGATGAGGAAAAGGAGTGGAAAGAGACGAATTGCCATGGCAAAACGCAAATGATATTGATGCTGGAGAGAATGCAAAGAAGGAAGAAAGAAAGAAAGAAAGAGAGAAAGAAAGAAAGGTAAAGAATATCTATATCTATATCTATATCTATATCTATATATATATATATATCAATGTATCATCAATGTATCAATGTGTATATAAAAAAAACAGAACCAAAAGAAAATATTAAAATTCCTAAAAGCGGGTCTTTTTTTTTTTTTTTTTTGCTCAACTCGGATCGGGGTTTTAATATTCAATGTATGTGTGTGATTTTTATATATATACAATGCGGCTGGTAAATATTGTCCATTTTGAAAAAATAGGAAAGGGGATGAGCATGCCAGATTAGCTGGTCAGAGAGTAGAGTTAAGAAAAATTAAAATTAAAGATTATTGGGTGAGAAAAGTATCTAAAGTCTTCGTTACGAGATTCTGTAACATGACACTCGAAGCTCTCGCTGCTATCATACCGGCTAGGAAGGCACATTCTTTGGAAACAAAGTTCCAGTGAGCGCGCCAAATTGCATGCACAGTGACAACGACCAGTACAACTAGCAGATCAGACGTATCTGAACGCTTCAGAAAAATTGCGAAGGAGAATGCCGCTTGCCGATTGTACATTTCGTCCGGGTACATGTCAAGCCAGCATGATACTCCAAACTCAGGGTCTGGAAGGGCAAGAGAAGAAGAAGTGTGCAGGATCTTTTATTGAAGCAGAGCACAACAGGTAAGCAGTGGTGTGGGATGGTATGGCGCCACAACCTCGTACAACGAGAAACACTCAGGCTTAGTGTATTCACAAAAGGGGTCCTATACCGCCGAAATTATTGTTGTATCAAGGATGGAGTAATCACCCAGCTTAAGGATAAGTCGCCTCATTAATGAAGCAAAGAAAGTCAAACAGGCTTTCTTTCTGAGAGACTTAACAGACATTAAGTTTCATACTGATACCTGCAAATCCCTGAAATTCATTATTGAGGTACCAAGTGCACATGTTCCTCTTAGAAAAAGTGATGTTGGACTTGGATTTGGATGATTATATCCGGTTGTCATATCTACAGAGAAACCACTGTATTTTCATCTGAAAATCCAATTGCCAAAAAAGAAGAGTACCCTGTTATTAAGACGGACTTGTTTAAAGGTCTTATTTTTCAAGAGGTAAGAAAAAATGAAAAGAAAAGAAAACTATTCATCTTGTGGTGTAACATTTAGTGCCAATTTTTGCAGTGTTAATACGACAATCATCTCATAACAAACGGACGTTTATTTTTCTTTAAAACGGACAAAGTTTACCAGCCGCACTGTATATAAATTGTAATATTGAACAATTAAATATATATATGTGTGTATGTATGTATGTGGGCTAATAAATTCTTGGGGTTTATTAATCTTATCCAAGAAGTTGTAACATAAAGAAGCCCAAAAGAGAGAAAGAGTACAATAAAAACGGTGATGTCAGCCAGATTATTATTGGGTACTTTGAAGTTATACACAGGCACATAGGCACACAGGCACACACACACGCATATATATGTATATATATGTACTGTAAGCCTCCAAAAAAGAAGAAGAAGATGATGATGAAGAAGAAGAAGAAAATTAATAAATATATTATTTTATTTTATTTTATTTTTTGAATGGCTGATGGAATAAGGGTAGAATCTTGGCTTGGCTCTTTTCTTTTATTTTAAATCAACCAGCCCAGAAATTTTTTGTACTCACTTTGAGGCTGAGAAAGCAAGTACAATGAAGGCAATAAGACAATAGGCAATGGGCAATGGGCAATGGGCAATTGACTAGGTATTTTATTCACCAGTCAATTTAAGAATAGTCCTTAATATAAATAAATTAACAATAATAAATTAAAAAAAAATTGGGCTAAAGTTAGCCCTGTTACTCAAGACAGGCCATTCCAAGACCGTATTTTTGTTACCCATTTAATATTTTAGACGGACCTTTCTTTTTTTTTTTTGCTTTCTTTCTTATTTTCTTTCTTTTTTTGGATTGTTATTATTTTCACCTCTTCTTCTTCTTCTTCTTCCTACTCTATCTATTTCTATTTCTCGTTTTGCAAACCAACCAAAGACCATATAGCCTATTCTTGTTTAACTTACTATGGGACGTGTTGTACAAATCGATGTCCCCTTGTCCGTACCTGATAGTATGCCTCACTTGGCAACAGTACAAATAAGCCTTCACGCTGCTCAAGTCTTATTGTCTCTCTTGGCAGTCTGTATGATTGGTCCTGTCATAGGAATCCTTAACAAATTCAACGCAAGTTATTCTTCACAATACTTTACTCTTCTATTCACTATTCCAGCCCAAATAAGCATTATTAACCTATATATGAAAACCAACAGGGTGGAAGCGATCCAGCGCCCAACTGGTCCTTGTTCGTCTTCTTTGCCACCTTTGGAACTCCTATTTTTATCGTATTCTTCCCATGGGCCTATGAACGCAAGACAAAGTTCAAGAAATTGGCAAAGTTCTTTCTTAAACCACGCACAAACATCGTATTCGGCATCTTTGACACCGTTCTCTGGGCAACTGCAGGTATTGCCATGACCGTCTATTCAAACAAGGATTCGACCTGCAGCTTTGATTCCGAAAAAGAAGAATCTTTTGGAAGCTCATACACTGGCTCCTGGGCCACTCAGGTAAAAATAAAGAAATAGTTTCTGGTGATGATGATAGCAGTAGTTAGTATGGAAGGTATTATTCGAAATATATTCTAGATTAAACTAATATGTATCTTTATATTTAAAAATAAATAAATAAATAAATAAATAGTGTAATCTTGCTAAGGCAGGTGCTGCTTTCTCTTGGATGACATGTATCCTGTGGGCCATGTCGCTTGTGTGCTCGCTCATCGATTCTTTCCGAGAGAAGCAGGCAATGAGAAATAATAAAAAGGAACAGTCATTAAACAGACAATCGGCTGCTTTCCAGACAGACTACGAGGAGGACCACGTTGGAAGAAACTACAGACCAGTACAATCATTTGGAGGGGACCATTTTGACGGACAAGTCGTAAATACACAGCGGTCGCCCTTTGAGTCGCCCTATGATCCTCCGGCTGAGCAGAAACAAGAAGTCCCACAACCTCATCATGACTCGTACTACCGATCTTCTCCTATGGCTGCACAAGAACAACACGAATATTCCTATCAGGACTATCGTCATGAAGGAACAGGAGGAGGAGGAGGAGCACCAGCACAAAGACATATACCAGAAGCCACTGCTCCCTATTCCGACTACGAAGCTCAGCCTGGCCAATACCAGTCTCCAGCACCTCTTACTTTTAGTCCAATGCCCATGCCAGAATCTACTTTCCACACACCACGACAGTAATAAAAAAAATACTTAAGAATTATAATAATTCCCTTACTCCTCCTCTTGTAAATTTTCCCCTCTTCCTTCTTTCTTCTACCCTTTCAGTCTTATTTCCATATTATTTTCTTATAATATACAAATAAATATATCAAAATATACTAATTTTTATCCTTAAATTTGATAATAAAAAAAAGGAACTGTTGACATAAATATAAATACATTTATACTTATACTTGTATACTCACGCCATTTCCGGAAAGAAATTATACAGGCACATCAATTATTTGCACCCACGCACAAAGAATATATAACAAAATAAAGGATTTAAGCAAGATTTGGATTCTTTATTTTATTGTGTATTGTATATTGTATAGTATTTAGTAGCTATTTTAGCTATCTACGTTGTATAGTTGGCTTTTATTAACATTGTGGAAAATTTTGTGTCACTACAAATGTCTTGGCCACTACTACAACCACAACAATAACCACATTGAAAAGAGATAGTTGATAATCTCAGACAAAAGCCCAGTGGGTTCGCCAAAAAAGAAGAAGATGATTGGATTGTTGATACCACAACTGTAGCCTACTGTGGCTTTGATATATAGTGCTATTTTCTTTTTGTGAGTACTGTATGTATATATATTGAAGCATTGCCAGAAATTCTAGCCTGACATCTACTTGTACAATAAATTATTGAAATTAATCAGCAATGTACCTGTCGTTGTCACAAATCGGTCAAGTATCATCATCAATAAGGACTTATCATGTCAGGAACATGAATGAGCGGACGGGAAGTCGGCCCCAAAATGGGAATTTGATCTTTTTATTTAATTTTTTTTTACGAGAATTGGATTTATAAATTTTAATATTTTATTACCTTTTCTTTCTCTTTCTTTCTATCAAACTCTTTCATTATTATATATTTTCTAAGCACGATAGGATCTGACCTGTGCTCTGACAATGTCAAAGATATCCCGTCATTCGTAAGAAGAAGAAACAATATCTAATTACGGCTTATAGGATAAATTGGTAATAAATTAGTAAAGCCACAAATTTTGTCTACGCTACAAGCAAAATATATTAATTTACCCAGAATCTTGAGTCTGTTCTTCAAAAGAATATATATATAGCTCATTAGTAGCACCAGTAAATTCTTTTTCCACACAGTTATTTATTGAAGTATCTTTGCTTACAAAATGGCTTGTGCGTTAATAGCTAGAATATATATATATATATATATGTATGTGTGTAAGCAATTACCTTGTAGTGATTGTGCAACTTAATTTGGGTGTGTCTTCCAAGAACTGTTGTGTAATCTATTTCTGTAGATGGTGTAAATATGTATGATATAAATGGACATTTGTTGCTCTCATCTAATAGTAGTATTTAATTGAGGTATATTTGGTGTGGACATACTAAAAGTTCAAAAAAAGGGTAAAACAACTTCATCCTGAACTTAGTCAATCAGACTAATTTATGACTGTCCACACCTTTTTTTTAAAAAAAAGTCCAAAATTAGTTCAAAATACATATTAGATAAAATTGTGCATATAATCCCGTCTCTGTCATTAAGTGAGAACCTTTTATTGCGAGTTTTTCTAGACCTCTCATTATATGGCACATCCTCTCCATAAAAAAATGCTTCTCTTCTCAATCCTAGTGGCAATGAAAGAAAACTAGCTAATTAGAGTCGATTAAAAATTTTGCCCTTTTTTTGCCCTGTTTTTGCCCTTTTAGTCTGTCCACATTAACTGTATCACAATTTCGGTCCAATAATATCATTGTCTGAGTTTACAAATTGTTCGGACAACTGGACTGAGTACCCCCTATATTCAGCTTTTTTTTAACTCGTCTCTACGAAAAAAAACGGTTTTTTTGGCTGTTTTTTTTTTCTGTTTTCTGGCGGTTTGACAAGGCGGCTTTATAGCTGGTTTTTGCCTAATATCTACTTTGCCTATAACATTGATCTTTTCAAATATTCAGCTTATCTTTTTTGGATGATACCAAAATAAAATTAGTTGTATGTGAACAGGGGTTAATGTTCAGATTTCTTACTTGTAATCATCTAAACAATCTCTTTGTAGAAGCCAAAAAAAACTTTGTAAGTATGGAACTCCATAGAGAATAAAATGATGTGTCAGAATAACCTACTGTACCTATGTCTTTTTTTCTGTTTGCTTGGAGCCGTATTATTCTCTGTAACTGATACTACCGTGTAAACAATGTTTAAAATAGTCGGACAAAAGGAGTCTTCAAGTGATGCATATAATATCCTAAATACATAGTTCAACCTCAAAAAACAGCATAAGAAGAGGTAGACATAGCAATAGAAGCCGGCCAGTAGAAATAATATATCATCAGCAAGCACCTGTTAATAAAGGGCAATCATACGAGGTACTTACATTTGCCTTTGGGTTAATAATTAAAAAGTTTCAAGACCATGCGTATCATAGTAAAGATACCACAGTCAAGTGAGCATACGATTACGCTATATATATATACCAGTGAGCCGCAAATACTGTGAAGGTTTATTCTTGAGGCTATACAAAAATGAGGCTGCAAGTCTTTTGAAGTTTCATGGTTTTTCACTTACCTTAATTTCTCATATTTATTTATACCGGTTAGCCTGACAGCCACCAAAACGCCTAATAAATAAACAGAGAAAGAATATAGACAAAATAGATTTTACACTATCTAATTTACTAAAGCTATGGGAAATAAATCAATAATCGAGTTTTTAAGTTTACATATTTACATGTTTAAAATTCCTGATTATTAAAATACATATCATATGCACCCAAGAGCTAAGCCAAGGGTGGCTATTAGCTATTCTTATATACAAAAGAAACTCTTTTATCAATGGCTTGGAGAGAGAGCAAGAAATAAACAAACAAACAAAAGAAGACGAAGAAGAAGAAGAAAAATAATAACAGTAATATCCTCACTGCGGTGGAAACAAGTATATATACAGTATATCCTACTTGTTTAATTTATCTTCATTATTCTTCTCTACTTGTATTATCTTTAAAAGAAATGATGCTTTCTATTGTATTCGGTCTGGTTTTGTTTCTCATTTCTCTGGTATCTGCTGCTCCACCATCTTCAACCGTTCCTTCGGACAAACACGAAGCTAAAGAAGCAAATAAATGCCTGGAGCTTACCTACCCTTCCAATGGAACCGTTTGGGATACCTACGGCACTTATGATGTTACTTGGACTGTCACAGGAGAATGTCAAGATATAAATTACGTTTACCTTCTTCCAGTATCTCAAGACGAAGACGGAGAAGTTGTTTTTGGAGAGCTTTACCATATGGAGGAAGCACTTGACATTGACTCGGGTCACTTTCCTTTAAATCTTGACTCTCGCGAAGTCGAAGGAAACTACGTATTTGCCGTTGGTCCTAAAGTAGATGATTGGTCTGACTATTCAGATTTTGCTGTTATTAGTATCGCTTGAAAAGATTATGATTAGATATTTGAAATAAAATTTCTTGGGATTTTTTTTTACAAAAAGATAACGACTTGGTTGAAAAGATACTACTTTATTTTTGTACAAATTATCAGCATATTTACTAAAATCGCAAGCTACTTAAAGATAATTTAGACACTATTGATTTGCAATTTCAAATAAAAAATACAGTAATATTAGAAAAGTATAAAATCCAGAAAATCGGTCGAGTTATATCTCTGGATATCCAACCTAAAGTGGCCAAAACAAACTCAATTTTTATCCAATGAACATCAAGTAATATGCATTGGAACGCCTCCAACAAGAGCTTAGCACACACGCAGTTTATAGTATCACCGAAAATTGTAGATATTTATGATAGAAAATCTGATACTTATATGTCAAGAGGACAAATAAAAAATGTTGTGGATGCCTATTTTATAAAGTACTTTGCTTCTCAAGAGAACTTATCGTCTAAACGAGTTCTACGTCATTCTATATGATTGGCGCGGAGAGTCAACTATATGTACGCTTTCAAGTTAAAGAGAGTAATGGCATTTTGGCTTGAGTGTCTTACCTCATTCAAAAGGCTTCATTTTAAGATGAGGTTGAAATTAACACATCTCGGGCGTATAGTAGGAATAACAGTTTCCTTAGCCTCCTGTCTTACTTTAATTAAGACAGTTGAGGCTGTAAAAAAAGAAGATTTTAAGACATGCTCCCAATCCGGATTCTGTCGCCGTAACAGAGCATATGCAGACGACGCGCTTGCTCAACCTTCCTTCAAGTCACCATATATTATTCTCAAGGATTCTGTAAAACTCGGAGATAGCAAAGTCTATGCAGAGGTTAAGAACACCGAAACGGATGTCCTATTGACACTAGATCTATTTATCCTGCAAGACAACACAGCGCGTATACGCATCAATGAAAAGAATCCGATTAAGCCGCGCTACGATGACCATGCCCAATTCACAATTGCCAACCAACTTATTGATTCTTCTGTACATAAAACGTCTAGAGCAAAGGACGGCGTAATTACCATTCTGCTTGACAATACCAATAAACGCAAGGTGATCATCACCTCTGAACCTTTGCGTATTGAATTTATTGTGGATGAAAAGCCTATCGTATCTCTCAACGACCGAGGATTCTTTAATTTTGAGCACCTTCGAACAAAAGAAAGCCACAAGCCTAAGATGGTAGAGAAAACTAATGATGAAGGTGCTATTGAATTAGTGGAGGCTGAATCAGAAAAAGATCTTTGGGAAGAGAGTTTCAAGACTTGGACCGATCCAAAGCCAAATGGTAAAAAAAAGGGGAAATTAAAGCAGCTTTAAATATCCAAAGTATAGCTTAATTAATGCCGGAGTATTTGGATGTAGGTCCTGAGTCATTTGGTCTTGATGTGTCATTCCATGGATTCTCTCATGTATATGGTATTCCAGTAAGTGGGTTTTGGAAATAATAAGGCATTATAAAGCAAAACATAGTAGCAAATATTTACATATTTATATATATATAAACGCACAAAAATTACAGGAACATTCCTCTAGCCTTTCTCTCAAGGAAACGAAGTAAGAGTCAATTGCTTATCTATGCATCTTCTTTTCTTTTCTTTTTTACTTACCTATAAACAATATTTCTTTAGAGGTGGTGAAGGTTCTTATGATGAGCCTTATCGTCTTTACAATACCGATGTATTTGAATATGCCGCCGATACTCCAATGTCTCTTTATGGAGCTGTTCCTTTCATGGTAGCTCATCAGAAAGATATGTCTGCAGGTGTTTTCTTTATGAATCCCGCTGAGACCTGGATCGACATTGTCAAAACCAAACCCGAGCAAAAAGTAACTTTTAATAACTGCACGAATTTATTTATAATTGTGTACTCAACAGATTTAATAATACTTTAGAATACTGCTCAAAAGGCTTTTAGTTTCGGAAAAAAGGTCGAAGATACAAAATCAACTCAAACGCACTGGATGACAGAGGCCGGTGTACTTGATCTGTTTGTATTTCTTGGTCCTTCTACTAAAGATATTCTTCGTCAATATCACGCTATCACTGGTACGCCTAGTATGCCGCAAATGTTTGCTATTGGATACCACCAGTCTCGCTGGAATTATATCAACCAGAGAGATGTATTGGAGGTCGATAGTCAATTCGATAAGCATGATATCCCGTATGATGTGATCTGGTTAGATATTGAATATACTGATGAGAAGAAGTACTTTACTTGGGACATCCCGAAATTCCCTGATGCGATCAAGATGGAAGAAGAGCTTGAACACAAGGGCCGAAAGGTAAATTATCGGGTTTTGCATCAAGATTAATATAGCTAGCATCGATTCTAATGTGAGCGATTAAATAGTTAGTTACAATCATCGATCCCCACATTAAGCGTGACGATAATTATCACATCTGTCAAACAGCAAAAGACAACGGCTACTTCGTTCAACAGCCTTCGGGTGGTGACTACGAGGCTTGGTGCTGGCCCGGACAATCTTCATGGGTCGACTTTTCGAGCCCTGCTGCTCGTGAATGGTGGAAAAGCGAATTTGGCTTTGATAAGTTCAAAGGAACTCGTGAAAATGTTCACATTTGGAATGATATGAATGAGCCTTCTGTATTTAATGGACCTGAGATTACTATGCAAAAGGAAATGATTCATTACGGAAAATGGGAGCACCGTGTACTCCACAACCTGTATTCTGTGCTTACTGTAAATATCTATTGCTATTTATAATGGCTTATTATTGTGTACTCATTTGTACAAAATATCATTTTAGCATTATTCCACTGCTGAAGGTATTAAGGAAAGAACCAAGGTTGCACAACGACCATTTGTCCTTTCTCGTGGATTCTACGCTGGTACTCAGCGTTATGGACCTATCTGGACTGGCGACAATATGGTAGACTGGGAATCTCTTTACTACACAAATCCTATGATTTTGTCCAACAGTATTGCAGGAATTTCCTTTTCGGGTGCTGATGTACCAGGATTCTTTGGCAATCCTTCACCTGAATTGCTTGTTCGTTGGTATCAGGCAGCAGTATTCCAGCCTTTCTTCCGTGGACACGCTCACATCGACACAAAGCGTCGTGAACCTTATCTTTTGGATGAGCCATATCGCTCTATTACTCGCGCTTCTCTGCGTGAGCGTTATGCTTTACTGCCGTACTGGTACACATTGTTTTTTGAGGCCCACAAGACTGGTGTACCAATGATGCGACCTATGTTCATGGAATTCCCAGAGGACGAAGCGCTATTTACCACCGAAGATCAGTTTATGCTAGGTAGTGGCATGCTGGTAAAGCCTGTTACATCTGAGGGAACCTTTGCTGCCGAGATCTATTTCCCTGGTGATCAGGTAAGTTCTGATGATGCGATATTGGTATAATATGGGCTCTTATTGACAAAACGTGTCTTTTTTTCTCAAAAATAAATAAATAAAAATAATTAGCCATGGTATGATACCCAAACATTTGAAAAGATTCAGCATAATGGGTACAAAACTGTAGAAGCTCCTATTGAAAAAGTTCCTGCATACTACCGAGGTGGTCATATCATTCCTAGACGTGAGCGTGCTCGCCGTAGCACATCTGGAATGAAGCTTGATCCATTTACTCTTGTTATCGCTCTTGACAACAAGGTAAAACAAACAACCACATTTTAAGCTCACATAATCTAAACGCACACACACACACAATATTATGTATCAATAGGGCCAGGCGCACGGTGAGCTGTATCTTGATGATGGAGAAACCTATGACTTTGAGTCTGGTGCATATGTCCGTACACAGTTTATTTACAATAACGGTGTATTGACTAGCAAGAACCTCCATGAGGATCCATCTAGCGATGCGGCCACAAAATATGCTGCCTCCATTAAAGATGTGCGCATTGAACGTATTCGCTTGCTTGGTGTAGAACAGCCCGAACACATCCATGTTGTCCACCCAGACGCTACACGTACTCCGGTATCTTTTGAATATAGTGTCGCCACTGGATATCTCACCATTAAGGATCCAAAGACTCTTGTTTCTCAAGGCGGATGGAGAATTGAAATTCAATAACGAATTCTTTTGACCAAATTAATATATTGTGATTTGACTCTCGATCCACCTTGGCTGACTTGGTCCTTCGACGATTTCCAAACATACTTTTTATATAAATGTCATATATAAGTTTTTTTTTGGTATAGTTTATTGGGAGCAAAGAGATATGGTATATACATAAGTAACTCGAGTGCCCTGAAAAACTTCCATCCTTAATCTCCATGCTTAGGGATTAAGTAAATATACCACATTATTTTACAAAATTAATGAGTGCGAAATCAGTATAAGTCTAGGGAATTCAGAAAGTTTTGTGCTAATCTTGATCTTAGACTGATTCTATATATATATTTTTTGGTTTTTATCATATCATAAATGATATGAAGTACAAGGACTAAAATGTGAGATTCCCCACTTTTCTTTTTTGTTTTTCAAGACCCTCTAAATCTTAATTTTTCATGTCAATCTTTAATTGATTGATTGATAAAATTAGAGATGTATCAATCTTGGTGGGACCACGTTCCTTGAATTGTAATAAATCTGAGCCTTGGTTTTGGTTTTGGTTTTGGTTTTTTTTTAACTTGTACACTCCCACCAGAGAGATCACTGTCAAATTTCTTGGTTTTGGATCACAAATAAACTAGTCTTCAACTTCTTTATGCTATATCCTGCAAAAACCTCAGCTGTAGAAGATAAACCCTTTGTCCTCTTATAGTCAATACATATATTATGAGAAATAAGGTCTAATATACGGTGTAGCTACTTCGAGCTTTACTCACAGCTTTGACTCTATCCGGAATACTAACTACAAAAGTATGGAGAATTCCTGAATTTCATATCAGTTTTTCCACCACGTCGTACGCAGATTCATCATGGTAGCTAGCACCATCTTGGGATTTAAAAAATATGGTATTCATAATTTGATTTTGCATACTGGAGGATTATGCAAGAAGAAATGATAACGAAATAAGGTGTGGTCAAAAGAAAGCAAGAAATAAAGAAATAAAGATGTATTTCTGGGAAAATTGTCGAAGGACCGAGCTAGCAAAGGTGAATTGAGATATTTAGAAATACGTTCCTTAAATTCTTGCCTAAAGAACCTTTGTAATTGTTTTAATATTTTGTCAAACTATTTTTTTTATTATTTTTCCAAAGTGAATGATATTTTTAAATATGTAATATATTGAGAGCGGGAAGTACAGTATTTTATTTAAAGAAGGAGACCCCAAAATGCCTATCCTGAAATATGTAAAGAGGTGTTCGATTGTTTTAATTACGAGAACATTAATAATATTAATAATAAAGGTTATTTCTGTGTGAGTTTCCGCGTATAAAGAAATGCGAATAGAATAGTTTGAATTATGGACATTAATGGATGAGCGATATGTTTGTGATTATTATAAGTTATATGGTAAAATTGAATAGGAGCATCTACTTTTTTGCATGGGCAAGTGTAATCGAACTTTGGAGATTATGCATTTGATGCTTCCCGGATGATAATAATGCCTTTATTTTGTCCTATAGTCCAGATCAATTAGAATTTATTTATTAATCACTAAATAGACCTACTAAATCCGTTTCATGGCGAGCACGCTCAAAGTCGGATCGAGCCCATGCTCTAAGTTCTTGTGCATCATGCTTGTCAAGACCTTTTATTTATTTATTTATTTATTAAAAAAATAAATAGAGAACCAACAGCAGTAAAATACACAAATGTTATTAGAATCACTTTTATATTATAATTATCCCGTACCATATTTTAATATATTTCCTAACAGTCAGTTAAACAATTAATAGATGTGTACCTTTTGTGCTTCTCAATATCTGACGGTATAGGGATATTACTCGACCTCGGGTGAGGAACTAAACTAAAGCGTAAGTTATCAAAGACAATGTTGAATTGACTGTCTTTTTATTTATCTATTTAATACATGGTCCAAGGTCAGACTCTCTTTTTTAAAGAATTTTGGGACTGGAGGTGCACGATGAGAAAGGATAAGAGCAGGTCTCATTCTAATTAGTGATGAATAGAATAAATGAAGGCAAGAACCAAGACCATGGTTCTTGAAGGATTGCTCTATATGGGACTGCTGAAGAGGGGTACACAAGTCACAGACACAAAAATCAACAAATCCCTTCAAGGTCCGTAGTCTCTTTACCCTAATACCCCTTATTCAATATGCGACAGAACTTTGTAGGCATGGTTGTGAGCAACGCCATGCAAAAGACGGTGAAGGTGAAGGTGACCCGTCAGAAATTGCATCCCATTGTTCTCAAGGTACGACTTTACACTCGTCATTAAAGAATGAATTGAGGCTGACAGTTCATTCCAGACAATCAAAACCCACAAGAACTATCTTGTGCACGACGAGAACCAGTTGTGCGGATTGGGAGACGTTGTTCGTATCGAGGCCTGCAGACCCCTGAGCAAGACCAAGCATTTTACAGTAGCCGAGATTGTCAGAAGTGCAAAGAGTGCATAAAGCCAGACAAACCACTTCAATTATAGTCAACCAAAGAAATATAATAAAAAAAATGTATATAGACACATTTTACTCTGCCTTTTTAAGAATTAGGATTTTGTGGTTTTATGGTTTTGTGATTTTGTGATTTTCAATTGAAGATTATCTTACAGATATATTGATAAATGATATATGTATACAGTGTATATTTAATGGCTATTAATGTGTCAAATGCATGATTTGGTAGCTGTAATTAAAGCTTCCTTGTTTGACCAATGTAACCATCGTTCTTTTTTTTCATTTTGCAGCCACCCCCCCTCCCTTGTAAGCTGGATGAAATATTTTTAAATTATAGTCCGCAATCATGGCCTATCGTCAACGATGATCTATATAATAACAATAATAATTTGGACATGCTTAAGATATATTTTACAAAAGGTCAAATGTTTATTTAATTTAGGTTGCCGTAGTAACAGATATAGGGTAATTACAAATACAGTTATCTCGGGTCATGTGCCCAAGGCCATGAACAATTCCTGTTCATTAATTGCTGAGTAGAAATACTAAAGCAAAAACCCACAAGAAAAAGTGATTTCTGCACCTCAAATGCTCGAGTCTTCCATGGCTGACTCAGATAATGATCGCTCGCTGGTGGATGACGAACTTGGTTGACGAGCGTGTTCAAACTAATTTCGCCATTTCATCTTGCTGCTATTGGCTGACAACCCATCTCGATATGAGACCTTGTTACCTTTTATGGGAGTATCGTTGGGCCTAAGCTGAACTTCTGGGAGGAGAATATGGGTATATAATGAGACCCTCTTTGTTATCCTTCTTAACATTATAACCTTCAATTTCATAGCCTCAGAAGCATTACTTCTCTTCTAGTGGCCTATTCATAAAAAAATCCAAACAATAATCCAAAGAAAACCAATTATTTATCATGCCTAGCAGTACTCAAATTCGCATCCAATCTGGCTCTGACATTTCTCCAGAGACTCTCAAGTATCTCAATGAGCGTTTGGCCACTCAATCCCCTCGCGAGATCCTCGAATGGGCCATTGACAACCTCCCTAACCTTTACCAGACAACTGCCTTTGGTTTGACTGGTAAGAAACATAATTATATAGTCATCTGTCAAGTTTCATCCACTAACATATCTAATAAATAATAGGTCTTGCCACTGTCGACATCATCAACAAGATCAGCATCGACCGCAACCAGGACCACATTGTTCCCCTTATCTTCTTGGACACTCTCTACCACTTTAAAGAGACCATCGACTTGGCTAAGAAATGCCAGGATAACTACCAGGTTCCTTTAAAAATCTACAAACCCATCGACTGCACAAACACCGCCCAGTTTGAACGCGAACACGGAAACAAACTCTGGGAAACTGATGATGATATGTACGATTACCTCGTCAAGGTCGAGCCCGCACGTCGCGCTTACGATGAGTTAAAGGTCAAGTCTGTAATCACTGGCCGTCGTCGCAGCCAAAAGGGCGATCGCGAAGCAATCCCAATTCTCGAAATAGATGGCACTGGTTTGATCAAGCTCAACCCTCTTGCCTATTGGGATTACCAGCAGGTCTGGACTTACATTCGTGCCAACGAGGTTCCCTATAACGCCTTAGTCGACCAAGGCTATCGCTCTATTGGCGACTGGCACTCTACCAAGGCACCCTCTTCAAATGGTGGCAGTGATGAGCGCTCTGGCCGCTGGGAAGGTACCCAAAAGACAGAGTGCGGCATGCACAAAGATTACTTTAAAATGCGCGCTGCCTTTGTAGCTGCCAAACAAAAGAAGCAGCAGCAACAGAAACAACAAATTAACCCTTCTGTCATCACAGCCTCATCATAGATAATTTTCCCTCATCTCCATCCTATCTATATGTATATATCTCCTTAGTTAACTGCTTTAATTTCACACCTGTTTAATAAATATCTCTTGCAAACATCATTAAGTCCAAATAATTATCACATTTATTTTGTTTTGTTTTGTTATTTGACAAATCACATCTGTGCACATTACAAACTCGCATTTCACACTCCAATACAAAATAAATAATTTGCCTTTCTTTTAATAACGATATCAAAAGTTGGTGCAGAAACTATTCTTGAGTACACCGTTCATTTCGTAGGCTTACATTTTTACACATTAGTAATACAAACACAACCAATTTTCTCTCTCTAAAATAAATAACTTGTACAGATCGGTCAAAAGAAACGTCGAACTCCTTGGGCATCTCTGGGTTAGGAAACGTGACTGTGATATCGACAAATTCTCATAGAGATTTCATCCTCCCTCTCATTCAGCCCTGTAATTAGGTCTGGACAGGTTCATTATGAAGGCAATTGTGCATTCACTACAGGTAATCTAGTGAATCCAGTATTAAATGTTACCTAAATTCTAAATTTGAGACTTAGAAAGCTGCATTGGCAATTCCAATGCGTTCTGGGGTGATTACCCGAACCATGTCTTCTTGTAAGTATGTGTATATTTATAACACATTACGATCAACTAACAAGTACTATTTTTATTTCTTCTTATTTATATAATAATAATAATAATAATAATAAACGAAACCGAAAAGGCCCTGAAAAGAAGCACGATTGGATGTTAAGACCTGTTGAAGCAGATATGATTGGTACTCCTGACCCAGTGTCTAACCTACGACCTGTAAAGTACTATATTCCTCAGAATGAATCTGAACAAGTAAGAAAAAAAACAAAAAAAAAACAATAATAATCTAAATATCAATCGTAATATATTGGAGTAATGCAGGATAAAGAGTGGCGTTTGATCCAGCAAAGTGCAGATGAATTCAATCAGAACTTTTGGACTACAAATAATGCAATGTTTGTTCATGCAAAGGCAGAGTATGAAAGTCAATGTAAGTTTGTTTTTTTTTTATTTAAAAAAAAGGACATATTTTTATTTAGACTACTGCATGTGTATATGTAATTGGACTTTTGATCTGACAAAATGAGATCTCAGTGAATGCAAGAGGCAAAGAGGTCACTCCAGAAGAATTGTCTATATTCTACAAGGATTTTCTCAACAAAGCCTACCAAAGACAAATGGAATACAACCGCCAATGGTGGAAGATTAACATCGGTTTAATTTACCCTGGATTCAAGGCTGCGATCCGGTCTCTCAGCAAGACTAGTTCTCAAAAATCTGTGGAGCGAAAGGGCACTGGATTTTGGGAAAAGAGCTTTGATTGAACTGGCATTACAATCTCTGATCATTTGGTCTTTCAGAAAAATGAAGAAGACAACAAAAAACATGCTGAACAAAAGAAGAATTGCTTACATTCTTAATAGAGTACAAAAATTATCAACTTATTTGCGTGTGTGTGTGTGTACTATTAAGTTGTGTCAATAATCATCTTATTATCAAATATATATATAATAATAATAATTTAATAGACACCCTGATCACTTCATTACTTATACAGATCAATAGATATGTTAGCTTATATGTTACAAAGAAAAGGAAGAATAAATGTAACATTATAATTAGAGGTTTGCACCACCAGAAGCTCTTTGGACAAGTTTGTTGAGCTTGTTGGCTTCCATATACTCTTTCACGAGACCACTGATGGCCTTGAACTTTTCATGTTTAGCATCTTGGACAAGTTGGAACATGACAGACTCCGAGGTTGTGATGGTTGCACCAGCAGCCTTCATACGCTACGCGTCCACACATTCGTGTTTTGAGTCATTGTCTTTGTAGGAAAATATATCTGAGCTAAAGACTTACTCCAATTGCAATGTTGATCTCCGGGGGGTTCTGTGAAGAAATACCATCTGCCAGCACATGTACATCGTAGTTGTTTTCAAGTAAATCTAAGGCAGTCTGGAGTACACAGACATGACTCTAAAAATAATCAAGTATATTTTCAGAAACATTCCCACATTATATAAGCATTTTTATTTTTGGTACCTCGATTCCGACTAAGATAACTGACTTGGTCTGCTTTTGCTTCATAAGCTCGATAACTTCAGGAAGGTACATACTAAATTTGGTCTTGTGAAGTGTAAGAGCAGCATCAGATATATCAAGTTCCTGCACGGTAGGGCCAAATGCTATTGTACAGACATACAAATCAGAATCAAAGACATGCTTTTCGATATTTAAATCAATAAAGAACCATAACGTACCTTTGGGGTACTGCTCAGTAACAACTACTGGAATATCAAGAACCTTGGAGGTCTTGATCTATTCTCAAGTTAGAATGGAGGCGAGATGCATATTTCGTGTTTTTAGTTTACCATCTTGGCAGCGACAGTAATGACACTGGGAAACTGCCAAATTACACCCTTAAAACGCTCTTGAATGTCACATACAAATAGAGCGCTAGTTTGAGGAGAAATTCTTGCAATCTTGTGGAGTGACATTTAAAATAAGAAGAAGAAGATGGTGGGAATATTCTGAAGCTCACTCGGTATTACAACAATGCTTTTACAGTATATGGTCCCTCAGACTTTATAATTTTATTTTTATTGATACCGCCGACGCATACAATGTCCGGTCTTTGAAATATATAATGGGGGTACTCAGCCAGATTGATCGATCAAATTCTTGTGTGAATCTTGGCCAATGGTATCAATTTGTAGTTGAGGACACCAAAAGACAAAAGTACAAAATTCATAGATTTTTATAGCATTTATAGAATAATCTTTGCACATTCTGATTTCTTCTTTGAACCTGTAGGCATCTAGACTCTCGAAGAAATCAAGTGCTCTTTCCCTTTACTCAACATCTGGCAATACATTGTCAACCTTGTGTATGTATTTATTGGCTTTAAGTGTTTGTTTAAGCTCCTTCGCGGCAGTCATCTGCTCCAACTTTATATTAACTTCCTTTTTGATTACTTCTAAAATATCTTTAATAAGTTCGTCTGCACTTGCTGATAAAGACTCTAACAGTGTTTTTTTTCACGATAAATTCCCTGATTTTATGCGATTTCTTCAAGGCATCAATTGCTTGTTGCTTTGTACTATATTTTGGCATGTAAGATGGAGAGAAAGAAGTATTATATGACTTTGTTGACAATAAATTCTATGATTTATTAAGGAGAAAGATAAAAACAGTATCGTATTGCATATAAAAAGTAAGGATTAGGTTAATCAGAGAGCCGTACGTTTTTCGATCAAAATTTGATCGAAATTTGATCTTTCAAAAAGACGATCAAATTTTTATCGTCGCTATTACAATTGTAATCCAATAATATGGCATTCTGAATTCAAAATTTGATCGATCAATCTGGCTGAGTACCCCCAATAAAAAAAGACAAAAACCCTAATTAACTAGGAGCAAGGACATGTACTTGTTTTACGGCAGGCACCACTTTGTCCACAAAAATCTCAAGAAGAAAGAGGGACATCGGAAAACCCACTATCCCATTGAGCACACTAAATTTTATGAGCTGTGATGGACGCAATTGTTGAAGCACCATAGTATACACCCGAAGCTTGCTAAGGCAGTAGAAGATAAATTTTTAAAGCGTTTACCTCAGAATACTATAAAGGACCTCAAGAGACTAGTAAGAAAAGAAGTATAATGAAAGGCGCAATTAACTGTGGGAACCCTTTTCCTGGAAGCTACTTTGGCGGCGGTCTATGCCTCACAAATCACGGTCCTTGTTGTCCAAAATCCTCTGGTAGAATTAGTAAGAGGAAGTGAAGAGGTCTTCACAGTTTACTGGTATAGTCTCAACTTTTTTTTTTTGGTTGTTTTTGCGTCAGACTCTAACTATAATCATATTATTGATCTCTATACCCTAAACCTTTGCTTTTAATATGGACTCAAGATATCCACCAAGAGCTGATCTAACTACTAGAGCAGATTTTGGATATCATAAGGCAGTTAAGATGATTGTTACTACAGCTGTTGGTAAGAAACGCTCGTCTATTTTAATTTATACAAGTACTGATTGTTTGTGTAGGTGCGGAGGCTAGTTATCTCTATTCTCCTAGCTCTACTGAATGGTCAAATGACACCAAATCTGATGTTATTTGAACTGTCTCGCCAACGTCTATCTCTTTCCTACCAATATTAATTGAGATTCAACATAAAACTACTTTAGATTCAACTGGCTGTATTATTAGTTACTCATTCTGTACAAAGAAAGAGTTTAAGGTAAAGTCTATTGTCAGTGTATTTGATACTCACGCGACTCGTAAAGATATCAGCTCAAACCTTGAGGTAACTGGGTAGCATTAAAGGTGTACCAGACTCTAGTCATCACAGACAGTTTTCTCATAAACTATTAGATTCGGTTTGATCTTGTAATATATAAATCTATGCTAAGAGAAATATCCAAATAATTATGAGCATATTTCTCAAGATAAATTGTAAAGACTTTTACAAATCAAAAGACAAGAAGAAAAAATCACTGGCATGGATTTTAAAGGCCGCAGACAAATACCTGAGTTTGACGTGAGTTTGAGAGTGCAGACACTGAGAGGTTATTTTTAATGCCCAGCTCCGAAACGAAACTGACCAACATTTATGCGGAGAGCAGGGTTTTGGTTTATGAGATCCTTTTCAAGTCCCAAAAAGGGATCAGCAAGACAAAAGGGAGATAATCGAATGGACCTTGGCTTAGCAGAAAAAAAAATAACTGTCCTCCTTTCTTGTTAATAGGCCCTAGTATTATTGCACCCCTTTGTGGAGTATCTGGAATTGCTTGATCTTAAAAGGATAATTTCTTTGATAGTTTCCTCTTCCTTCTCAGTTCTTTTCAATTCCCTTCTTGGAGACATTATATCCTCGTTGCATTATGGTACCTGCCCCTACCACAGACAATTATCTTTTGAGCCTTCGGGCCGTACGAGAGAGAGCCTTCAAGGTTCAAGAGGCTGCAGTCAAGAATAAGCTTGGCCACTTTGATGTAGACCATTCAAAGTTCCAGGACATGGTTCAAATTGTTGTATTATTGATAAAACGCGATTATGAACATCCTTCGCAAATACTTCCTCATGGAAGATGGCGCCATTTTGACGTCGGTGGTCGCCCTAGGGTACAGCATCTACTTAATTCATGGGCAAGCCTTGGCCAGCCATTGATGGAACAAACCAGACGGATACTGGATTTATTTGTTGTCGCTGTCTTGCTTGATTTCGAACCAAGTGTCGCATGGACTTATCGTGAAAAGACAACAAGAAGAAATTATAGACGTACGGAGGGCGTTGTTGTTGCTGTTATGGATATGTTTATGGCTGGTACATTCTCGAGTAATGTAAACGACCCTCACAGAGTAGATTGTAAGCACAGATAGTCAATCAAACACAGGATTCCCTTATTCTAATTGATTCTTACCTACACAGCCGAAGGATTGCTGAGCTTGTCTATCGAAACTCTCTATTCTGGTTTTCAGGTTGGCGATCGGAATAGACTTATAGGGCTTGAAGACAGACTCGATCTATTGCATCATCTGGGGAATATTCTCAAGAAGAAAACAGAATTCTTTGGATACAGCTCAGTTCCTCGTCCAGGAAATATGCTTGGTAAGTGTGTATTAGAATCAAACCCACGGATTGCTTATTAGCCCTTCAGAGTATCTCTTGGCACATCCTACGACCATCAAGACAAAGAAAGGACCTCTTATTCGCCTGGAAACCTTGTGGCCAGTTGTACAGGAGATGGGTGAATTGTGGGCTGCAGACAATTCTGACAAAGGCGGAACCCACAATCTCGGAGATGTTTGGCCATGCGAGTCCATAAGAACCTCTAGAAACCCACAGTCAACCGATCACTTTGTGCCCTTTCACAAGCTTTCTCAATGGCTAGTATATTCGCTTATTGAACCACTGGAAAAATTACTGGGTGCGACCATTGAAGGCACAGACATGTTGACACCCCTACCAGATTATAGAAATGGTACATATCATCTTTTGATTGTTATACTTCACCCGATTATGTTAAATTTTATTCTTTTCAAAAATTAACTATTACTATTATTATAACTAACATTATCATTATCATTATGTTTCCCTTTTTATTATTATTATCTTAGGTGGGCTATTGTTAGATACAGGGTTTCTATCACTTAAACCAGTCGACTATGAGCGCGGACTGAGGAACTACCACGCCAATTCACTTTTGCCTGGTCAACCAAAAGTTGAGGTGGCCCCTATGTTTGAGATGGCTGATCCAGTGGTTATTGAATGGCGTGCCCTCACAACAACCTATTTGGATATCGTTGCTGATCATGTCCGGTCCACACTTGGGATACACCGTTCAAAACTATCGCTTTTTCAGCTCATTGAAGGCGGCACCTGGAGTGTAAGCTGATATTCATAAATTGAATTTGTGATTACAACTAAAATCAAAATCACAATTACAATGTATTATTTTGATATTAAATGAATATTAAAAGCAATTTTTGTTTTATTAATTGATAATAAATCATAGGCTGGTCGTGAGCTAGCAGAAATATCAAGACCAAATACACAGGTACCACCAATCATGATAAAGGTAATATTCATATTCTCCCTGAATGTATGATAACTCATTATTTTATATATTAGCTTGATCGATATGTTATTTATTGAGTGCAGCCGCCCTTGCCAGAAGGGTACATTTTACGTTTATTGGACTCCTCACTCATGCAATCCAAAAGAAAAAAAATCATACCCCTTGTTTCTCCTTTCATTTGAAAACCCCCATTTTTTTTAGCTTGGCTTAACCCTTGATCTAATACTCTAAAAAAAAGAATCGCATAATCATATTCTGCTGAAGATGTCACACTGCTTGTTCGATGTACATCTTCTTCATTATACTCTTTCTTGTTTAAAGGTCTAATTCATATTCAAAAATAAATACATAAATAAAGTACTAAGCCAAGGTTTCTGACTTGTACGTAAAAGCTATTTTATCTATACAAATTCGTATATTTATTTATTTATTTAAAATAACAGAAAAAAAAATGATAATAATAGCGTGCAGTGGTTTTTGTTTTATCTAGACGCAAGATGAACTTAGGAAGCATAATATACAGAATGAGGAACGGTAAAGAAAAGAAGAAGAAGAAAACGAAAAGAAATATAAATGATATAATAAAATGTAATTTTTTTGAGAAGGGAGAAGTAGCGGCATGATTTAATTTGGGATGAGATGGAATTTACTTGCAAAACTGTTTGGCACGTGCAATATAGGTATCAACTTCCTTGTCGGTTAGCGGGTAATCACATTCCCTGCAGGACGCTTTTCTCTTGAGCTCATCACAAAGCTTATTTATATCGAATTCAGGGTTTGTGGTCTTGATATCCTCTTGGATATCATATGCAGTACGGTGTTGTCCCCTGGCACGTATCAAAGCATCGACAACTACTGAACTGTGTTTCTCAGTACCCACAGGATTCTCCTGCACTTTTTTGGTGGCTATATCTGAGGGGTAGTCTTCGGTTAGGAAAGGCTGGATATTGGGAATGGAGTAGAGTTCTGATAGTGACATATCATATAAATTGACATCTGTGGACCCGAACAGAGGAGGAAGTGAGTCCCCGTGGATCAGATAATCGTCCGTGGCAGGAACCCGGTAGTCTTGATAACTAAAATCATCCTTGCCATGGAACAGATCGCTGACCTGGTAATCATCCTGATAGAACAGGTTGTTATCTTTGGGGACATTGGTAAGTACCTGAGGATCAAAATGATAGTTTGGATTGGAAAATGATAAAAGAGGGTTGTAGTCTGGTTGAATTGGTGTGGAAGCGTCTTCTTCCTCTCGTGATAATGTATTTGATTGAGGAGATTGCTCTTCACTGCAGCTACTGCTCAGTATCTCATCGCTGTAAGGAGTATTGTAGTTGACTGCAGGACTTGTGCTGTAGAAACCAGTCTTGGTGTTGTATTGTGTATTGGCTTTTCCTTGACTTTGTTCGAGGTTGAGTGTGAGTTCTTCTGACAGTCGGTGAGGGTGAGGGTGAGGGTGGTGGTTCTCAATTATTGGAGGATGTTCAAGTTCCGTCACCGGGAATTCGAATACAAACGGAGTTTCTTTCAGGGTGCTGTTCTCCTCCTTCAGCTGCTTAAGCTGCTCCTTCAGCTGCGCATTCTCTTGGAGGAGAATCTCGTTGCTTTCGATCTTCTCTCGCTCGAGTGCATCAATTTTCTCCTGCAATTCACTGACAAATTTTTCTTTTCGCTCTCTAAAAGCGCGCTGAGCAGCCCGGTTCTGGGCCTTGCGTTTTAACTTTGGATCATTTGGTAATAACTACGATGACAAGAGATGAGAGTTCCACAACAAATATGATAGAATTAGAAAATTTCCCATAAAAAGACAAATGTACGCGCAAGCATATCCCGTTTCAAACGAGAAACCTTATCTAATGACGCTTTACTTACCGAAGATGGAACCTTATCCAATGGCTTACGCCCTGGACGTTTCGATTTTGTTGAGGACGGATCTATTAATTGGCCAATGGTTAGATGTGTTTAATATTGGCATGGCAATCCCGGCCAAAAGTTTTACCTTGATCCGTATTTTCATTTCCTCTCTTCCCCAGAGCTACAGAAGGTGCTAATGGCATTCAAGAGAAGAATTGAGAATCCGAGAATCTTGAACAGCACTATATTCTTTTTTTTTGTTTTGTTTTTTATTTGGCGTACATTGTTTCAATATAGCTTTTCTATTTGAGGTCCGGGTGCCTGTTGTCTTGGTGGAAGTCGAGCGCTTAGGTGTTGGTGGTAAGAGATCTTGGTAAGAATCTGTTGATTCAAGACTGAATGAGTCGTCATCCTGTGAGTCATTGAGAGTTTCGTAAGATGTCATTATGAAATGGTTGGCTGGTTTGCTTGTTGGTTGGCTAATTGAAAGAAAGAAACAGAAAGGCTGCCTTTATGTTTGTATCTGTGACGTTCAACGGTCGGCTGGGAATAGGCGGCTGACAAATAGAAAGAAATGGGTTTTGGTGCCCAAAAACCATAGTCACCCAGAACCTTCTCTAACCTTGTGCCACCTGTCTGTGCTCCCCCCAATCTGGTTTACCTTTTTACTCTTATACTTTATTTTCTCTCCCCCAAGAAAACAAATAAATAAATTGGTCTCTTATGGTTTTACCAAGCCCGAATTTTTATTTTATTATTATATTTAATAAGAAATAAATCTAGTATGGCTTAGATTCGTCCCATTTACCCGAGCATGCTTCTTTTACGACCTCTCAGTCTCACTATAAAATCAATTGAGTTTAATTCGGTGAATGGATATGTTTCAGGCACAAAATCTCGTCAACATACCATCTTCAAGTTTGTTCATGACTGCTTTTGAGTTCTTGTACGCATTGAGATAATGGGACAAAATACTTTCAAACTAAAAAAAAAATAGGAACACAAACAATGAGAATACATGTATATAGGTTTTTTTGTATAAAAAAAAAAGAAGAAAGTCATCGTATTCGACTTCATACCAATTCTTCTGTGTTTGGATGAGTGCTTGCAAACGCACGCTCAAGAACATACAGATCTACAGCCTTATCTTCGGCAAGATTTGAGATATAACTCAATCCAAAATCAATAATAACAACAGATTCAATAGTCTCGCGTATCATCAAATTCGATGTGGTGAGATCTCCATGAATCACATCAAGACTGTGCATCTTGGCTAGAGATTCACCAATGTACTTTGATAAACTCGCTATCGTATGCAGATTAATTAGCAAACCAAAAAAGCAGAACAATATATATGCACTCACCAAAATCAACTCCACTGTACTGTGTGGCCTGGTAATCTAACAGGCGCTGCTTGACAGTAATACCAGAAATCTTCTCCATAAATATTGTGGCAGTATTCATATCCACAAAATACAGTGTAGGTGTATCCATTCCAGCTTTTTTGCACTTGTACAAGCTACGCGCTTCCTGAACAACCCGTTTGTTTGTCAGCTGGCGATCGAGATCGGGATGTCTATATGTCTTCTTGAATCTCTCTTTGGCAATGCATCCTTGTGGAAGACTCAAAAACGTCGGAAGATCAAAAACTCGCTATGGTAGAGTAGATTGTAGAGCAACAATGCACGAATGAGTTTATTTAATTCCTAGTAGAATGTAATTTTCTTACAGCTTCTGCTCCTTGTTTAATACAAGCTACTCCGGAAGGTACTGCCATGGTCATTGTCATTATTCATTCGAAACACATTGCTCTCACAGCTTTGTGCATCGTGACTGTCTTTGTAAGTTGCCTTTTTTTTTGGCCGCCACCTTATCCCCGACATCTGAAATTTTTTTTACTCGTTCTCTTTAAACTATTTTTTTTTGACAAGATGGCCTCACTTCAATCATTCAAGGCACCATCTTTGGTTAGCAAGTCTACTCAAAAGGCAGAACAGAAACTCGCTACAAATGGTGAAGATGTTGTCATTGATGCCTCCACATTGTCCACTCGTAACACCACAGACGTCAATGAAGACGAAGACATGGAGGTCGAATCTACCATCGCCAAACCAACCTTTGCCCCAACACAGCAGAACAAGAGTGTATGTCATTGAAAAAAAAAACGCCCATGGATTGTTGAAAACTGCAAGATTTATTAACGATTCTGCTAATCTATCTTAGGGTGTTACCAAAGGACAACGTAGAATCCCCATTCCTCACCATCGTCTCTCTCCTCTTAAGAGACAGTGGCTTGAGATCTACTCTCCTTTGGTTGAACACATGAAACTACAGGTTCGCATGAATGTCCAGACAAGATCGGTTGAACTCAGAGTAAATATCTCATACTTTAAATGAATATGCTATATAAATAGTGTCATTCAACTGACAATCTAACTATTATTTTGATTTATATAGACCTCAGATTCGACCGTTGAGAGCAGCGCATTACAAAAAGGGGCTGAGTTTGTCAAGGCTTATGCTCTTGGATTTGAGATTGAGGATGCTATGGCTCTTTTGAGATTGGATGATATTTTTTTGGATACTTTCGAAATTAAGGATGTAAAGACACTTCATGGTGACCATTTGGCCCGTGCTATTGGTCGTATTGCAGGAAAGGACGGAAAGACCAAGTTCACCATTGAGAACGCAAGTAAGACAAGAATTGTCCTGGCAGATACGTAAGTAGAGAAGAGCTGGATTTGTGCCAAAAGAAGAAATTTGTAATGTTCTAACTGGTCTTATAGCAAAATCCATGTGCTCGGCTCATTCCAGAATATTAAGATTGCTCGTGATGCAGTTGTCAGTCTTATTCTCGGCAGTCCTCCTGGAAAGGTTTACGCAACTCTCCGTACTATCTCTGCTCGCATGAAAGAGCGCTTCTAAAAAAATCAGTATGGCGTAGGCCTATCTTATTTTAAAAAGTCTTCTGAACGTTCGACAGAATTCGTAATTGTATTTTTCTCTTTTTCTTACCGCCTTTCATCTCTTTCTCCTTTATGTTACATTCATTAAAACATGCTAAAAATTACCGTACGCATTTCTCATAAGAAAAACTAAATATATCAAATCATTGAATGTCGGGAGCATATTAGCTAATATAGTACGTATATTCGAAAGCTTTTTCTTGTAACGAAGTACTGGATCCAGGGCTTTCTTTAATCTAGCTACAAATTATCTGCGGACTTTACTGATAACTGAGTTTTATATTGCCATGGAATCTTGAACGCAGAGCCAATCTTAGATGGTTGTCGTATGTTCAAATGCATAAAGATGAGAAGTATTACTAGTCTTTTGTAATCATTGCATATTGTCAATAGAGAAAGTGACAGGTCCTCCAGAAGTTTTGATATATACTTTGTATTCAGAAAAAATAAACACCGGATTCGAGCTACAACTATTTTACTTTACAAGGAACCAAGCGTCGAGTAATTTTTTTCTAAAGAGTGTGGGTCCCGAAGTCTTGCATAGAACTATCTTTACTATCTCTTTCATCATTTTGATTGTTATTTCCATCGCTGGAATCTTCATCTTCACCTTCGTCCATTATTTGACCTTCTTCCTCAGTATCTTCATTGACTTCATCTTCTTGACTTTGTCCTTGTTTTTCCCATTCTTCATATCCCTGTTCATCTCGTTCTTCGTATTCTCGAGAATCATGTGTCTGGAGTTCATGTATATTTTCCTCTTGAAGGCTTTGAGTCTTTTGTATATACTCTTGCTTTTGTGATTCCTCTTTTTCTTGTTCTGGTAAGCATAGTTCTTCCTGGACTTGTGAATTTAGGTCTTCATATTCTTGAGATTTAAACTCATCTTTAGTCTGAATCTCTTGTACTATCAACACCTGATCTGAATCATCTGGTGTATTTTGAGTTTCAGAGTCCTCTTGACATTTGTTGTCTCCAATAGCCTCGAAGCCTTTGTTAACTTCTTGATCTTCTAAGATTTCAGTAACTTCAATTACTTCATTGTCACCAATGACTTCATCGACAGTATTTTCAATATCTCTATCTTCAGGATCTTCGCTTAGTTCATTATTTAGAGCTTGAATGATAACATTTTCTTCATTAATGCTATTATCTTCTTGGTCATCATTCTTTTGCTCATCTCCTTCAGAATTTTTCTGCTCAGCATAATAGCCATTATCTTCATGCTCATGTTCATAATCATCGCGTTCCTGATCCTCGTCTACATATTCCTCGTGCTCATGTTCTTTGTGTTCATACCCCTCGTTATCTTCGTCTTCGTTATATTTGTCTCCATTTTTGTCTTCTTCCTTATTTTCGCCTTCGTATTCGTCTTCATTTTCATCGTCTTCATCTTCGTATTTTTCTTCGTCCTCATCATAATCCTGTTCTTCGCTGTTATTCTCGTCAGATTCTTCTCTTCTATACTCTGTCATATCTTCGTCGTTTTGATACTGGGATGTCTGTTGCATCTCATATTGGTGTCCCATTTGTTGTATTTTCATGGCCATGTCCTCACTTTGTTGCCCCTCACTTTGTTGTTCATACTCTTCATTATCAGAGTCTAAATTTATAATTTCAGTAGAACCTTCCTGTGTGCGAGGGAATGTCGAATCTTCTTCGTTGTATTCGTCTCGATACATGTGGTGAAAGTGGTCATTGGTATCGTCTTCGGTTTCTTCGTCAGAATTCATTTCTTCATCTTCGTATTCATCTTCATCTTCATATTCATCTTCTTCATTTTGTTCCAGCTCACCATATTCTATGTTACTGTATTTGGAAGGGCAGGTGCCAGAAATAGCATTGCATTTTTAGTTATGTATCAAAAACTAGCATAATTCATCTTACTTGGATATGAGCTCCAAGGTTACTGCACTAAAGAAACCTGGCGTGTGTTTCTTTTGGAGCATGTAACTCTCATATACTGGCTGAAGCAACTTCATATAATCGTCCCTTTCAGAACCAACTATGTACAATTGTTCCTCGTCACCTTTTGATTCCATAATAAAGGCAAGTTTCGAGCCATCAACTTCAACCGACTCTAGCAAAACTTGGCCTTTTCTGAATTCGATATTGTATCCCAATAAGGTTTTTACAACATTACTGTGATATAAAACTTTGGCTTCGAATACCTAAATTGAGAGTTTTTTTTTAAAAAAAATGAATAAATAAATTAAATATTAAAACAATAAAAAAAAAGGTTTTATTTGATTTACCTGATTTAGTCGCAAGATACGTTTGTCCTTAATGGCAATCTCTTGTTGAAGATTACTTATATCTGCATTCAAATTATCGAGAGATATTTTTGGAATATTCACAAACAAATTGTGGTCTTCTATAGCTTCTTCGTCACCAACTTTTCTCTTTTTCATAGTGTGTTCAAAGTCAAAGTCTCCTTCGGTGCTCTCAAGCTGTTTTCTCAATGCCAAAACTTCTTCTCTGAGAGAAACAAGCTCTTTCTGTCGAGCTGCCTGACATAATGCTGTAGGATTTTCTTTGATCTCCATAATTTGATAGTCAGAAAAGTGTTCTGAAGCGGTATTATTATGGGAAATATTTTGAGTTTCTTTTGGATTGTCCAATGAATCTACTTCTACACTTCCATCACGCGAATGATTCTCGGGTGCTAAATCGACATCTTCTTGATTTTCACTTGATGGCTCTGGTAGATCATCTGAAGAATCTTTGCCAATCACAATCTGAATACTTTCTCCTCGATCTAGGCCTTTTCGTTGCACAACCTTTGCCAGCATCTCTACTTGTTCTTTCAAGACAGATATGTCTTTCTGAAGGACACATTTTTCAATCGATGTTTCCGTAAGTTCTATAAGATTTATAACGTTAGATGATTCAGAAGCATTGAGTAGCAAAACAATATAGCTTTAGGTTGTATTTACCTTGTTGAAGCTTTATAGTATCATCGATAAACGAGCCAATATAGTCAGACAAAGTTTTGCCAGACACCAGCCCACAATAAGGTCCAGGGGTGGGGGTTGAGGAAGCAGATTGTATTTGACCGAGTGTGGTTTTTAATTGTATCAATTCATGCGTTTGTTGATCGATAGTATTTTGATATTCTGTCACAAGATTTTGCAGCTGAGCCATTCTCTGGATCTTTAATTCATCATACGTGGTTGATTCTGCCGATTCATACATGCTCTGTAATTTATCAAACCTTAGCTCACACGTAGATATCAGAATATGATTGATCCTTTCGTACCAGGTGCTGCTCTAACAGACGAACTTGTCTCTGAACAGCTTCTCTGCTCTTCTCCAGCATAGACATCGCAATCTTGTCATCATCGTGCCTCCGGTCTTTCTCGATAATAGCGTTTTTAACATCATTTGCCTGATAATAGAGATATGATAAACTTCTTTTGTCCTAATCGAGTTCGCTATAGTACCTACATAGCTCTCTAACTGTGACACGATATCATTCTTCTTCTTCAAGGTAGCTTCAAGATAATGTACTTGAGCTTTAGTCTCACGAACAGAAATTCGTTCTTTTGCAATAATCTGTGTGATTTCTTTAGGTGATTGGTATTCTGGACTATCCTGAGATTCCAAGTAACCAACCCTACATTTCAATATTATTATGCATACTGCTTTGACTCTAATACATCTATAGCTATTGTGTGCCTTACCATTCCATTCTTTCTTGGTTGAATCGTGCATTTTCAATTTCCAAGCGTATATTTGTTTCCTCAATCTGCGCAATATTCGATACTTGTCTTTCCAAACTCTTCTTTTCTTCTTGAAGACTTGCATTTGATGTGTAAATTCGTTTATAATGATCACGCTCGTTTTTTAGTCTCTCGTTTTCATCTGCGAGCTCAGAGGATTGTGTGGTGTAATCTAACAAAAAATTCCGTAAAATACATCATCGTAAGGTTCTCTCTTTTCCTCATTTTTGCATCTATCTGACTTACATTGAAGTTCTTCTCGCAGGAGTGTTTCTGTATTTGAATTTTTAATTGAATCCATTTCATAATTTTGAGCTTTGTTTAGTTTTGATAATAAATCTTGCTCTCTTTTGGACCCTTCGCTTATGGTTTGTTCCTGAGAATGTACCTAAAAAGAATATCGAATTATTAAAGACAAAAGAGACAGATTTCTTTGAAAAGTTTATAATAGTACTAGTAATGATAATAATTTATCATGATCCATACTCGTTCTGTTAAAGCTCTGACTGTATTCTCGAGCACATTTGCCTTTGTCAGTGTTGCGTCAACTTGAGCGCTAAGCATTCTTTCTATGCTGCTTTGGTTATAGTGGGTATCGCGAAGTTGATTTTTTAAAGAGTCTCGTTCAGCTTGTATTACATTGACTTGTTCATGTAGCGTGTCCTAATCGCGTTTTTTTTAAAAAAAATTAATTAAGAAAAACATCTAGTTGTGGACGTGGTTAAGGAATCATTTTTAGATTCCTTACTATCTTGTGATTGTATTCGCTCTTAATTGTCTCCAAGATTTTTATTGAATTTTGGCTCTGCTGCTTGTGATGAATGGCTCGCTTTTGCGCTTCCTGATTAAAGCAATAAAGTTTAAATAGTTGATCATTGACAAGGATTAATGTAGTGATTGATCCCTTGAGTTGATTACCGTTTTTTCAGTAATAAGCGATTCGATCGTCTTTGCTGATTGTTCTCTTTCCCGCTCTAATTCGGCTTGGGTCATCGCTACCCTTGATTCCGTTAATTTGATTGTGTATTCCAACTCATTAATCTTCTCCTTGATTATCTTCAGTTGTTCTACACATGAGATTGTTTTGCTTTAATTAAGATATTTATTATATTCTTGAATGGATTTGTGATTGCTTTATTTTCGCCTTTTTGTTTGTTTGCTTTAGAGTGAAATGTATATTGAAGTTTACCTTCATTAATCATGATGTGATGATTTAAAGAGACTCAAGAAAAGTTACTTTTTAATTTCAATTAATTAATTTTTTGGATTATTTCCTGCTGGTTTAAAAAGCTTACGAGTGACATCAGTCAATATTTCTTTTTTATTAATGAACAATATAATAATGAAACCGGTTTGCAAAATTAAGTTTATTGTATATGCTAAGAAATGGTATATCTTTCTTCTAATTAATTATTTGGGTTTGCGGTTTGCTTTACTGATAGATAGCCTTTACTTGACACTTTAAGATAAAATAGAACCAAAGGAGTGGTTCGTGCATGAATAAAAGTAAACAAAGATAAGTAAAGAATACGAATTATTCGGGCAGTGTAGAGTTGTATCATCAAGCAGTTGCTTTTAATTGTAAGTTTAATTAATGTCATTTTTACTGGACACTATACAAGAACACAAGAGATTGATTTGTATGGGTGTATTCAAAACTTGTCAGTTTCACCAGTGAATCATCAATATTTTATCTTTTAATAATAGTTGATACACAAATACTGGCAAATGTTTATGATATAACACTAGAGAAAAAAAAAGGTAAATAATATTCTGGGACTCAGCCCCATAATATATCTCTAAATAAACATTCTAAAGTGAGAGAATGTTTATTGATTAACTTTATCTACGCATAGCCACGGGTGCCTTACTTATAATTACTCCATAACTGTAAAAACAAATGTAGCTGCTGCATCATTTCTTAATTATTTAGATGGCATGATTTACTCTGTCATAATATTTCTTTGTACAGCTACTAGGTCTATATATTTTATTGCTGGAAGAAGATAGAATACATTGATCCAGTAATAGGGCTTAGAGTAACACACTTTCTATGCTCAAAACAAACATCTTGAGCAACTAACCGGAAACAATTATACTCATCAGCCATATCTATTCACCAACCCATTCCAAATATATGTATATATAATGCGAAAAAAAAATACCTGAACTTCTTTTTATAGCTATCAATCGATAACACCAATTCATTGTTAACATCTATATCATGCGCTCTCCTGCCATTCAAGCCCTCTCTACTATTTGCTTTCTTGGACTCTTGGTGAGCTTGGTGCAGGCAGCTCCGTATTTCAATCCCGATCCAAATTCAAAGTATTATATCCCTCCTCAAAAGGCCGCACCTACCGCAAAATGCATATGGTATTCAGCCGGACATATATGTGCCTAAATAACTTGATACATATAAATTTACTCATTTTGGATAGTAAAAGAAAGTCAATGTAATAAAAAATCTATATTGTAAAATAGAACAGAATAAAGTATTTGGGTTTTAATAAATTAATAACCATTTTCTCTTTTTATACATGTATGCAATGTTAAGTGTGTATTCTATTTACCATGTGTATTTTTTTTGGACATACTTAATTCTCTTACTTTGCTTATTATTATTATTTAAAAAGAAGAAGGAATTAAATTACTGAAATTCCTACAAGAATGTATAATCATACATTTAATGATTGTTGACTATAAAAACCCATCTTTAAAACAAAGCCTTAGTTAAATGCGCTTCTACCATAGTATTAATTGTACATTATTATTTTAGAGGGGAAATATTGCTTTAAATTATTATTATGAAAATAAACTTATCAAAGTCTATATAATTTCATGTGTAAAATAAATTGGCCTATTCCCTATCCTATTTTATAACTTATGATTCTCTTTCTCTCTGGAAAATGATAAATGAAGTGAATTAATATTACACCTGGAGTATTGTATTAGTAGGGTGTGTAAATACCATTCATTTTCTTTAAAAGGCTTTACTATAGCACTAATATTAAATGCTCTTATTCGGCTTTGGAGCTACTTATTCTAACTACTGCTCTCTACAAGCAATAAAGGACTCTTGTAAAGATGTGATCTCTGGGATAAAATAAACCAATGAGACTGTGTATTGGAATATACCATCTACCAAACACACCAATTAGCATTCAAAATAGGTAACTATTTTTGTAATTGCATAAAATTTTGCTCATGCTATATACTCTTGGTTTGTATTCACAAATTTCCAAACGACCAAGACATTAATACAATTTTCCATATATATATTTTAATTGCATGTAACTAGAATGGAGGTGTATTGATAATGAGAGGAAATAAAAAGAAATAGCTCTCTTATCGAGCTTAAAGTATCACATAATATGATAAGCATCGTCTATCTTAGGCTGCAGTAAGTAAGTGCTCCAAATACCCAGCTTATTCAAGTAAGAGAAGAAGAAGAAAACATTTAAACCGAAATTTCTCATATCTTTATACTTTCGATTCCTTGAAGCGAATATCAAGGTACACTACACAGGAATTATCATTTGCTAAGAAAAAGTGCTTATATAACAATACTATTAGATATTGAACACAAGGTACTCTTCGTATTCCACATATACTACGCAATATGAATCGGATAAATTTGACTTTTGATATAGTCTTATAAGTTAGAATCATTATTTTTTACCAAGAAATATCTACTGACGCAAAATGGTTTTATACTATTTATTCACCCTAAGTAGATTTTCAATGCGTCCGAGATCAAAGAAATATATATATTCAATATATTTTATTTCCTGCAAGAAAATACAGCCTTAACATATACACCACGTTATTTCTCTTGCCAAACTGTCCTTCCCCACATTTTATTTTCTAAGATAAATTTATGCGCTAAACTTCACTCAGTGTGACTGGCCAATAATACTCTTGGGTTTTCTTTTTTAACAATTGAACGTGCAAACCCATTGTCAATTCTCTAACTATGGCATCTTATGAGTGTAGTCTTCAGGGTCTAGTAGTTGGTCAAGAACAAAAAGATGCTTTGCTTGAACGTCTTGTAGGAATCTGTGGCAATGATGCGATGATTGAATTATTTGAACACGAAATCATCTTTACACCTACTGGTACAAACCACTTTGATATCCCATTAACTATGTTTTTTTTTAACGCTTTATAATGTTCTCATGTTAAATTGCTATTATTATTATTGCTATTATTATTACTGTCGTTATTATTATTACCATTGCCATAATTGCTTTATTACTATTATATGTGCTGTCAAAATAGTACAGACACCAATTGGACCAGCACGTAATGACGATGTTGTACTTCGATTGCAATCACGCATTCAAACAGAACAAGAAAGAAGTTTGAAACATCGTCAATGGTAATAATAATGATAATAAAAATAATAAACATACCATTATTCAATCTATAAATGTTTATTTTATTTTTCTGTTATGGAAAAGCAATATTATATATTTATTTGTAATTATTTCTTGCTATTATCTTAATTAAAAACCTATTCGTAAAGGTATCTTGCTATGCAAGGACATCCAGAACCACAGCGTGGAAGAGCAGTAACAGTGCGCCCAAACACAAGAGTTCAGCTGAGAGGTGATGCATTTCGATTTATGAAATCATTGGGGTACAGGTAAGAATATAAAATCCAAGTAATATACAAACAAGAACTATATTTTCGATATTCAATAAATGAATTAAGCAATATATACTTAAATACATATATAGTTATTCGTTTGAGATTGTAAGGAAAGGACATTTGCTGTCTTATGAGAAGATTCTTAAAATCATGGTAACCCAATTATTCAAGGTATTGGCTTTGTTTTGTTTTGTTTTGTTTTGTTTTATTTTATTTTAAATAAAAATAAAGGTGGATTTTCAATACACGGATTATAAATCTCTCTTTTTTCCTTAGCCAAAGATAAAAGTTGATATTTCAACTGCTATTTCCATTCAAGATTCATCTTTGTGGCTTGTCGAGGTTGTGTCTATTCCAGTAACTCAAGAACAAGTCAGTCAAATGGCGGAACAGTTGACTAAATTCAAGACACTATTAAACGGGTAAAAGAACATGATTACAATATATATATATAAATATAAATATATATTCATAGTTTAAAAAGAAAGAAAGAAACTGATATATATTATAATCATTTTATTGCATTTTCTTAGAAGCGTAGAATTGGAATATGTGGACACAAGAGCTGTTCAGAATAAGGTCCACTACACCTGAAAGACCAATACCAATCATTTCGTTTTAGGTTATTTCATTTAATAAAAGGATAAAATAAACATCAAACAACCTTTATCAAGTAATAATATATATATAAAGAAATTGTGATACTTCCAAAGATATAAAAAAACATTATTACTATGAATCTTCCCCCCCCCCCCAACCCCCCCNTTTTTTTTTTAGTTGCTAAGAACAGCAGTAGGCTGTTTCATATCAGTCAAATTTCCACGAATGTTCTGTTCAATCTCAAGACTCTCAAAGAGACTTTTAAAGTTTCCAGCGCCAAAACCATTATGATTGTTACGCTGAATGATCTCAACAAACACAGTCGGACGGTCTTCCAATGGGCGAGTAAAGATCTGTAGAAGATAGCCATTCTCATCGTAATCGACCATGATGTTTAGCTTCTGAAGTATATCCAGATTCTCAGCAACGGGTCTCAAAGCAGTCTTGTTGTGCTTCGAAAGGGCGGCCCGAAGTGCAATATAGTACGTGTCCGGAATGGTCAGGAACGCACAGCCTCGTTGGCGCATATTGGTTACAGATGTGATGATATCATTTGTGTTGATAGCAATGTGTTGTACACCTGCACCTCCGTAAAAGTCGACAAACTCCTGAATCTGAAACTTTTTCTTCCCTAGTGCTGGCTCATTGATAGGAACCTTGATTCTTTCAGCTGGGTCGGCCATGACTACTGAACGAAGAGCACTATATTCAGTATAGACATCTTTGTCATCCACAGACCAGAAACGGTGGAAATCAAATGCTTTCTCGTAAAAATCAGCGACGGGGTCCATCAT